>NC_048302.1:13534782-13749132 GCF_013100865.1 Trachemys scripta elegans
CTGTGTCTGTGTGTGTGTGTGTGCGCGCGCGCATGGGGTACCACACCCTCTGTGTGTGTGTGTGTGTGCGCGCGCATGGGGTACCACACCCTCTGTGTGTGTGTGTGTGCGCGCGCATGGGGTACCACGCCCTCTGTGTGTGTGTGTGTGCGCGCATGGGGTACCACGCCCTCTGTGTGTGTGTGTGTGCGCGCACACGGGGTACCACGCCCTCTGTGTGCGTGTGCACACGAGGGGAGGGGTACCACACCCTCTGTGTGTGTGTGCGCGTGCGCGCGGGGAGGGGTACCACACCCTCTGTGTGTGTGTGTGTGTGTGTGCGCGCGGGGAGGGGCACCACACCCTCTGTGTGTGTGTGTGCGCGCGGGGAGGGGTACCACACCCTCTGTGTATGTGTGCGCGCATGCGTGCGGGGAGGGGTACCACATCCCGTGTGTGTGTGTGTGTGTGTGTGTGCGCATGCTCGGGGGAGGGGATACCATACTCTGTGTGTGTGTGCGCGCTTGGGGGAGGGTTTACTATACCATACCGTGTGTGTGTGATGCGGGGAGGGCATACCATACCCTCCCTTGTGCATGTGTGCACTGGGAATGGGGTATCGCACAGTGTGCACGTGTTGGGGACGGGATACCACACCCTCTGTGTGTGTGTGTGTGTGTGCGCATTCTGGGGATGGGGTACTACCCCCTGTGTGTGTGTATACTGTGGACAGGGTATTGAACCCTGTGTCTGTGATGGGGAGAGGAGGTATCAGCCTGTGTGTGTGTGCTGGGGGGAAGAGGTAGCCCACCCTTTTTGTGTGTGTGCACACTTGTGCTGGGGGAGTGGGTGTCACACCCTGTGTGTGTGTGTATGTGCGGGGAAGGTGTATCCTACTATGCATATGCATGCGCGCATGTACTGGGGGGGGCTCTTGGGTTCTGTTCTAATCCCTCCCACAGACATGGGAGCAGTGCGTCCTTGCTCTTGCAGTTAGTATGGTCAGTTACCTCTGTGCAAAGCCCTTACTGAGGAAAACAAAACACACTGCAAGTCAGCATGCAGTATTTACACCCAGTTTACAGCAGTCACAATGGCAACACACGGCTCATAGCAGTGGCGAATCAGGCCTTGTCTGACAGCAATCTTAAACAAGTCACTTACGATTCTGGACCTCCATTTTTCAATCTGTAAAATGGGGATAATGAGGGACAACTGTGGACTTGAAATTTAGTCAATTACATATATATTTTATAAAATGTCAGAATCTGCCCCTGCCCTGGAGTTGCAGGGTCAGTTGTGGACTTAGCAATCATGTTTTCCTTTTTTTTTTTTTTTTTTTTTTTTGAAGTGCTATTTTTCTCACCTGGCACTATCTGAAAGGCCTGCACAAACATCTGTGATAGTACAGGCCAAAGCATGGAACAGAGGGAAGTATTGTCCAAATGTACAAACTCAACAGAAATAGGGGAAATTGCTATCCTTTATAATGATCTTAGATGGTTTTTGTAACTATAGCAGGTCAAAATTTTCAGACAGAAGTGTGATATTTAAATTGTGCCCTTTTAATGCTGTAAAGCACTTCGAATAATTACAGCCTCTAAAAGTAGAACTATTGTTATTAAGAAGATTTAAGGCGAGTTATTGATGGAGAGGAGAGTTTTCCCCCCCACTTGTGGTATATACAGTGCATTGTTATGATGGGACCAAGAGAAGACCAAATAATTAATGTTATAAAAACACAACTTTGATGTTCTCCACCCTACCCCTTGTTAGGACAGACCACAAGTCTGTTGACCTTCAAAGCACATCTTTTTTTCCCAGGCTTTTGACCTAAGGGACGGCAAAAAGCAGCTGGGCCTGGGTGTAAAGAGACACCTATTTAATCCTGCTCTTTTGAAAAACTGTACACACAAGGCCAATTTGTTTAGTTGGAACATGGCCAACCTGTTCTTCATGTGCTGACAGGTTCCCAAGTTTCCAAAAACTGGTGAGGTGTGGACAGCAGCACAGGGAAGGCAGGAGAAAGTCTGTCGCAGAAGGGTTATTAGGGAATGGAGGTGATTGAGGGAGATTTTAAAAGTGTCTAGGAAGGACGGGAGGAGGGAGGGAGGGTGTTGAAAGACAATGAGGGGGCAGATGTGTTGGCAGAGAGCTCTGGTATACAGAATTATTACTCATCAATATCCACTGAGATTATTTCGATTTATTGGGGACAAGACTGAATGAATAGAGTCAAGTAGCAGATGGGTATATAAGGGAGTGGAGAGGACAGTTTTGAGGGGGAATGGAAGGAGACAAACCACCTTATTTAAAGAGAATATTAACTAGAATGTATTTCTTTCCATGCTGGATAACACCCCTTTTCCCCCCCAGTACACATCTTTGAAGGTGATGAAATCCTATCTACATTTTTACTCACTGGCTTCATTGTCAGGGATTCATTTAATATACACAGTTGTTGTTTTTCTCTATAAAAAAGGGCCAAAAGTTCTGTTAAGTGCTCAAATCTTCAGACCCAAGTATTCATGTGCTAATTTGGGGATTTAGAAGTGTGAATATGCTAATAGAAATAAAGACTGCAAAAATCATGAGATCACATCAGAATTTTAAAAGTACTATATTTTATTAACTAGTATGTGAAAACTACAAATCCCAAGGTTATGAAGTATTCTGAAAAGTGTGTTCTACTGACCTACATTAAACATTTTCAAGCAAATTGCTTATTCAGAGCAATGCTTATTCAAAGCAATTTTGGGGATAATCATTAGAGTATGTCAAAATAAAGTTTGCCATGGAGCTCTCAGTGCATGCTTAACTATGTAGTCACTAGCATGCTTTTGCTATTACAGGCAGGATGCAAAGGAATATTGTAAGTATTGCCCAATACTTTCTATTACAAGCAGCTGAAAATGAATGGGTTATAGCTACGGCAAACTAACTATTCCTGCTGAAATTTTCCTTGCTTGATCTCTTCCTCAAGTTAATTTAAAAAAACAAAATCTGAGCCAAAACAGTTCCGCCTCTTCTCAGATTGAGGTTAGTGAAAAATACATCGTTTTGACAATTTTAAAATTGTTTCCAGCCATTTGTTTTTGAAGAACTCTAGCCCATCAGGGATTTGGAGCAGGGGGATAGTCTTGGGGTAAGATAAGTGTCATTTGCTGTCTCCATGACTAGCTGTGCAGATTTGGCAGTGTTAATGTCCTTTTAAAAAAAAATCACAATTGGCATACATTCAATAGAACTTTTTTTTACCTTTGTTCTTCAATTGTCTGAATATTCCATCTGCACTGAGCATGCTCCTAAATCCTACTGAGCTTCCTCATCAAAGTACCCTACAGCCTAAGGGAAGTGCACTAAACTGGAAGCCAGGAGACCATGCGCTATAATCTCTTTTCTTCCACTGACTTGTGTTCAGGGCTTAAATTCTCATAGAGTATTTCCTGGAACCCCACTTATACCTCCCCCCAACATGCTATAAAAACTCCACAGGGGTTGAAAATATTTACTGGAGCTCTGCTCCGGACAGCTCTGGCTGAATTTAAGCCCTGCTTATGTTAATAATTCTGTACGTTTCTCAGGCCTTATTAGAGACCATGGCCTCATGACAACCTCATAAGGTAGAGGGAAGTGATATTTAACCCACTTTTTAAAGAAAAGGTAAATGAGAATCAAAGTTCAGAGCAGTTGCACAAAGACACTTCTGGCAGAGCTGTCTCCAAGAGATCCCAAGTCTTTTATAAGGCAGTCTGTAGTCTTATTTGCTTAGCCATACTGCCTCATAGAATACAGGTGGCAAATCTATGTTCTTGGTTATGCTGTGTACCAGAAGAGGTTACTCCTGCCTATCCTCCTTCAAAAAGCTGTTTGAGATACAGATGAGTGCGCATGTAAATTAGCAAATGAGCCACTAGAAAATACTCCCTTCAGGAATAGAATCCAGGATTCCTGATTGCCAGCATTTCATTGCGGTCTGGAAAACAGTCACGTAGGCATAGATCCAAAGGTATTTGGGCTCCCTTACTTCCATTGAAATCAGTGGAAGTTAAGATCCTAAATACCGTTGAGGATCTGGATTGTAACCCATTTACACAGTGTGGGTCGTGTTCCCTTCTAGTGACTGGTCCATAGAGGTTAACAGACTACTACTGTTACTACCAGTTACTACTTTAGCTCAAATAGTGAAGGTCTGTACTACAGATATGAAGATTTCAGGGTCAAACTCAGTTGACACCCCATCCAAGGCGGATATTATAGTTGCATGTGCTGGCTTTTTTTTTTTTTTTTTTTTTCTTTCTTTCTTTTCAGGTCTCTTTTTAAAATATTGCCACCCTCATACTGGAAATTCTATTTTAAAATTTTTTTTAAATAATTAAGATTACAAAGTTTAGTACTAGAAAGACAAAAAATGTCAGCATTAAAGTTACCATTGCAATCTAAATCGGATATGTCTTATGGTACAATCTTTCATTACATAAGCAGATATTTGTAATTTAAATTAAAATAGGTTTTCTATACCAAAAAAAATTCATACTTTTAGGGTCCAATATCTCAGGACTAGAAACAGATTGCTGTATCCTGGCTGAAAGCAGGGATTCTCACCCTTTTCAGTAATAAAAGTTTCTGTTTCTAGCTCTGTCAAGATGCATGTTACTACACCATGCACCAATCACTGGTCCAGGATCGAATGTTACCTGGCCTGGGCCTCAGCCCAGTGTAATTCTTGAGGGAGGAAAGGGTTTGTTTGTGGCTTCTTTTTTAAGGCGTTGTTTGAGACTGCTTTTAGATTTGGAAGGTTAGTAGTAGTTCCAGGGGAGATGGTTTAATGGGCACAGAGGGCACGTCAAAATTTTATCACTTGGTTCTGCAGTTTATCACACTGTCTCTCACCACCACCTACTGTGATGTGTGTGACTGGAGTAGACACTAATGTTTAAAAAAAAATTCATATGCTCTGTAGCTGTATTTTACATCTGTGCATTTTTTTCTTGTCATCAATTCCTGTGTTTTCTTCATGAGCAAGCTATTATTTTCCCACACATCTTATTCCTTGCTTAGGATAAGGAACCAATAATTGGATTGGATGGATTCATTCCAATTTTCTTACTGCCACTTTTCATACATGAATCAATGTGTTAAATTAGTCTCATTTAAGATGAAGTTCGGTTCCAGTTCAGAGGTTTGTTATTACAGCTCCTCTTCTTTAATTCCAAAGTACAGCAGCAAGCAATAGACAAGAAAATAAACAAACCTTTAGGACAAACAAGCTCCACCACCTATCATATCATATCTTCACAGGTCACATAGTTCCTGTAATGGCAGGATTCCAACTTACCCTTTGGCTCTTGCGTCATATCACAGAACGTAGATGGCACTCATCAGGACTTAAAATGTTTTGGTCTCTGCTGGAGGTCACAGAATGCAAAGCCACTGAAGAAACAAAGGGATTGCTGTGCCGACCCTGTGAGACCAGGCAGCATCAAGCGTGGTGGGGGAAAAAAATTAAATTGGTGACAATATCAGTCAGCAAGAAATGCAGGCGCCACCATTAATTTACCTTCATAATCTTGCTGCACACGTGAAAACCTGTGAGACCTTACTTACTCTAATCCTGCAATTTATAGCAAATGCATGGACTGCTGCACCAGCATGGAGCCCTTGTTCTCAACAGAAATCCATTCAGGTGCAGAAGCCTGCTTGTGCTCTATCAGTTGCAGGGTTCGATTCCTAAAATGAGGAACCCAGTGGTAAACACACCCAGCACCACTTGAAATAAATCTGGGTGCAGCTGCCACAGGGTGCTTCCACCCAACCCCTAAAGAGTGCAAAGTTAGGATTAGTAACTTGCTCCTGTAAGCAGGGAGGACCCAAGAGTAAAACCGGTTAATAATGAAGGGCCAGAGGTGAGCCATTGGAAGGCTACCTGTAATAGATATAAGCTCTTTGGGGGAGGGACTGTCATTATGTTCTGTGTTTGTACAGCACCTAGCACAATGGGGTCCTGGTCCATGACCAGGGCTCCTAGGCACTATGGTAACACAAATAATAAATAATATCACACTAATAGAAAGCCCCCCCCCCCACATATATTAGTATTTGTGACAAGAACATGGCAAGGGCAAGTATCCAAGAAGAACAAAGACATTTCAAAAAGACAAGATGGGATCCCTTTTCTTCAGTGTCAACTAGAGCCACTAAGAAGTGTTTAAAAAATAGTTTAAAAAATCCTTTGCTGTGGAGGAAGATTATTTCCCCGCCACTCTATGCAGAAGTGGGGTGGAAAATCAGAGCGTTTTAATAGAAGGCTACAGAGAGCTGATAGACTGGGTACAGGGCCGGCACCAGGCAACCAAGCACATGCTTGGGGCGGCACCTGGTAAGGGGCGGCGTGGGGAACGCGGCACGGTATTCCACGGGAGCGGGGGGCGCTCCGGGGGGGTGGCGTGGGTGCGGCGCTGGGGGGGGGTTCCGGTGGTGCTTGGGGGCAGGCTCCGGCGGCGCGGCGCTTGGGGGGGGGGCGGCGCTCAGCAGGGGTCGGGGCGGGCTGACTTAGCCATTTTTATGGCTGACTTAGAACAACGCTTCCTCAGCTCTCGTCCCCTAGTGCCCCTCCTCTACTTGCGCTACATTGATGACATCTTCATCATATGGACCCACGGAAAGGAGGCCCTTGAAGAATTCCACCTGGACTTCAACAATTTCCACCCCACCATCAACCTCAGCCTGGACCAGTCCACACAAGAGATCCACTTCCTGGACACTACAGTACAAATAAGTGATGGTCACATAAACACCACCCTATACCGGAAACCTACTGACCGCTATACGTACCTACATGCCTCCAGCTTCCATCCAAGACACATCATACGATCCATTGTCTACAGCCAAGCCCTAAGATACAACCGAATTTGCTCCAACCCCTCAGACAGAGACAAACACCTACAAGATCTTTATCAAGCATTCGTAAAACTACAATACCCACCTGGGGAAGTGAGGAAACAGATTGACAGAGCAAGACGGGTACCCAGAAATCACCTACTACAGGACAGGCCCAACAAGGACAATAACAGAACACCACTGGCCATCACATACAGCCCCCAGCTAAAACCTCTCCAGCGCATTATCCACGACCTACAACCTATCCTGGAAAATGATCCCTCACTCTCACAGACCTTGGGAGGCAGGCCAGTCCTTGCTTACAGACAACCCCCCAACCTGAAGCAAATACTCACCAGCAACTACACACCACACCACAGAAACACCAACCCAGGAACCTATCCCTGTAGCAAACCTCGTTGCCTACTCTGTCCCCATATCTACTCTGGCAACAGCATCAGAGGACCCAACCACATCAGCCACACCATCAGGGGCTCATTCACCTGCACATCCACTAATGTCATATATGCCATCATGTGCCAGCAATGCCCCTCTGCCATGTACATTGGCCAAACCGGACAGTCCCTCCGCAAAAGAATAAATGGACACAAATCGGACATCAGGAATGGTAACATACACAAGCCAGTAAGTGAACACTTCAATCTCCCTGGTCATTCTATCACAGATTTAAAAGTCACTGTCATTGAACAAAAAAACTTCAGAAACAGACTTCAAAGAGAAACAGCAGAACTAAAATTCATTTGCAAATTCAACACCATTAATCTGGGCTTGAATAGGGATTGGGAGTGGCTGGCTCACTACAGAAGCAGCTTTTCCTCTCCTGGAATTGACACCTCCTCATCTATTATTGGGAGTGGACTACATCCACCCTGATTGAATTGGCCTTGTCAACACTGGTTCGCCACTTGTGAAGTAACTCCCTGCTCTCCATGTGTTTGTATATAATGCCTGCATCTGTAGCTTTCACTCTATGCATCCGAAGAAGTGAGGTTTTTACTCACGAAAGCTTATGCCCAAATAAATCTGTTAGTCTTTAAGGTGCCACCAGACTCTTTGTTGTTTTTGTAGATACAGACTAACACGGCTACCCCCTGATACTTGACAATAAGGACTTGGTTTTAAAGAGAAAAAAATAGCATTTACAAAAACTGTCTTAAAATTGGGGATATTGGTTGTAATAGATTGTACAACTGAAGTACTTAGAGCTTCTAAATGAAGACACCAAGGGCCAGAGGTTGTTGATGTAACAACAGATAGAACTTTTGTCATCTTTTGGGATTAGGTTCTAGGAGTCTGACTAGGTGAAAGATATCGTCTTGAGGTAATCAAGTTCCAGACTCATCAGCGGAGGGAGTTTGCATTTAAATGCAGCTAAAGTATGAAGCAGTTAGATTGTATTTGATGCTTGCTGCTTTGAGTTAATGAAACATAAGGATGGTCATACTGGGTCAAACCACTAGTCCATTTAGCCCAGTATCCTGTCTTCCGGCAATGGCCAGTGCCAGATATTCCTGAGGGAATGAACAGAACAGGTAATAATCGAGTGATCCATCCCCTGTTGCCCATTCCTAGCTTTTGGCAATCAGAGGTTTAGGGATGCCCAGAGCACGGGGTTGCCTCCCTGACCGGCTTGGCTCATACCCATTGATGGACCTATCATCCATGAACTTATCTAGTTCTTTTTTGAACCCAGCTATACTTTTGGCTTTCACAACATCCCTTGGCAATGAGTTCCTCAGGTTGACTGTGCATTATGTGAAGAAGTACTTCCTTATATTCATTTTGAACCTGCTGCTTATTAATTTCATTGGGTGATTCCAGGTTCTTGTGTTATGTAAAGGGGTAAATAACACATTGCTGTTAATTTTCTCTACAACATTCATGATTTTATAGACCTCTATCCTATCCCTCCATAGTCATTTCTTTTCCAAAATGAACAGTCCCAGTCTTGTTAATCTCTCTTCATATGGAAGTTGTTCTATACCCCTGATCATTTTTGTTGCCCTTCTCCACACCTTTCCCAATTCTAGTATACCTTTTTGGAGATGAGGCTATTAGAACTGCATTAAATGAAGTGTTCACAGAATCAGACCCCTGGGTATTAGAGATTGAAGTGTTAGTTATCTAAGGGAGTTACAATTATGGGAGAGCTGACAAGTGGTAGGACCTCTACTCCCCCTATTCGAAGTTTCTGGTTGGGGGAAAACAAATCCCCACTCTTTTTATTACCAAGATAGCCTTTCAAATATAAAAAGATCACCATGCTGGAGTTTTTCCTTTAAAATAAAAACACCACAAGCTATAAATGATTATTTTGAGGGGGCAGGAGAAAGAGTCAGGGCCTTTCACACTGTGGCTCTTACCACCACCATTGTAGTTGCTAGACACTAAGAACTCCTACACTGAGTTCTTCATAGTCAGAGCCAACATCAACAGCAGCTCAACGGGGGAATGGGTAGGGAACAGCAAAATCTCCATTCCATTCTCATCGTTTTGCTGGTCTCTCTCCTTCAGCAATTCTCCCAGTAGTATCACATAGAGAAATTGACAGTAGCCCTTAGTCCCCGAAGCACTGTTATTTCTCTCTATTGCTTCATGAGAAGATGAAATCCCTTTGTGTCTGAGGGATTAGGGAAAGGGAGAATGACTTCAGTATACGCCCGTGGGTGTTGAATGCTCCATGGAAACACACTCCCCTTGTGTAACTAGGAGTATATGGATGGGAAGCCCCAAACTATGAACAACTGAAATCAAAGGCAGATGTGGTTGCACAGATGTAACTAAAGGTATAATTTGGCCTGCAGATCTTTAATTACTGGTGCTGCTGCTGCTGCATGAGAAGGAAAGAACCTATTTTAGCTTTCAGAAGGTAGGTAGTCTGCAGAGCTAGCAATGACTTATCTTTTTATTTATAAACTGAGCAAATTTGCTATGGGAATTAGTGAGACAATAAATGTAAAACCTCACAATATCATTTTTACAGAGTCATTTCTCAGAGCAGAGTTGCTTTTTAAAGTTGCTGGACAATATGAAAAGGAAAGTTACAAACTGTTCACTGTGATCAGAGCCAATCCTTGTCAGGGAAGGCTGATTAAAGTTTCCAGGCCATGTTAAATGAAAGGAGAATGGAGAGGGAATACTTGGATAGTTAGTTTACTTCAGTAGCAACATGTGGCGAAGTTCTGTGATTGTTTGGGTAGATGCCAATATTGTAAAGAGTATTTAGATTCCTAACTTTCATTGAAGCCTTCCTCTTCTTAATCCCATTTCTCTCCTATTCTCTTCCTATTTCCTTCCTCTTTACAATTTTCATTTGTTCTGGGTTTTCAAATGGATCCTTCCTTAATCTTAACTTTTGAATGGTGCTTTGTTTGCACATCATTAATGTGAGTTTGGGGCCACAGCTCCATTCCCAAGATGTTCTGTAGAAGTGAGATTCCTCTTGTAGCAAGCAACTTCTGGAATGCAGCTATCAGCATTTTTAAAAGTGCCAACGATACCAGACTGTTTTGTACCTATCCCATTTTAAGCACAGAGAGCAGATGGTTTGCTAAGACTAAGGCTGCTGAAATTAAAGCTTTAGTTAATATATAGCATGTGAAACTTCTCCTGTTCCAATTGGGCACCCAGAAACTGAGGGTTTGAGGTGCAATTATCCATAGTTCCTTAATTTTCACATGCTTTCTTATTCATTGTAGCGTAACACCATCACAAAATACTTTTTTGTGTTGTGTTTGCTCCCTGGGTTTCCTTTTGGTTGCAATGAAAACTAGATTACTTCTGTAATTATAAAATCTCTTATGCTATTCAAAATTACCTAAAATGTCAACTATATCTTTTTGTCAATTCTTGCAATGGTTTATGGAGCTTAATCCTCAGTATGAGGTTTCGAAGGGGAAGCAGGGAGAGGTTGCATTCTAAACAGAATTTGATTTGTGAGGAACATCGCTTATTAAACCCCTAGTTCTACATGTGCTTAACTTTACTAATGTAATACCATTGAAATCAATGGGACTACTTGTGGTAGTAAAGCTAAGCATGTAAATGTCTGCCGTATCCAGGCCTAGGTCTAATGGTTAAAATGCAGGACTGTGATTCAGGCAATCCGGTTTCCATACCGAGCTCTGCCACAGACTGAGGTGACTTGGGTAAGTCGCATGTAGCCAACTGTCTGTGATGTTCACTAATTGTGCACCCCTCAGTTTCTGGGTGCCCAACTGGAGACACTTAGGGCCTAACTTTTAGAAGTACAGTGCATTCATAACTCCAGCTGACATCAGTGGGGTCCTCTGAAAAGTCAGGCACAAGATATCTCAAGTTGGTTACCCTAAAACTGAAGAACACACAATTCGTGAACACACCTTGAAAGTTTAACCTTGACTGTTCTCCCGCTCAGTGTCCCCATATGTAAAACGTGTCTAATTATACATCCTTTTGTCCCAGGGGACTTGTGAGGCTAAATTAAAGTTTGTAATGTTCTTTGACTCCTTGGATAGGATATTTTTCAAGCTGTGAGTGTGTGGCAAATATTCAAATTGAGGGACAAACGAAAGTTATTAGTGCTGGAAAGTTAAAATCCCTTCCTGTGGTGTAGATAACCTTTTCTGTAATCTCAGTTTCATGATTCTTTATTTTCAACAATTCAAGTCAGGGGATGCCATATTGGTGTTGAACTTGTATGTCTCTCAAAATGAGATACAGTTGAGAGTTATGGCAAGAAGCTACTATATAAGTGCTGTTATTGAAATGTTTTAAATAGTGAATGTAGTCCTTCTCAACAACTGACATAACACAGAAAGAAATGAAAAGAGTATGTTTTAAAACAAATTACACATTGTATGGAAAAATAGATAACATCTTTTGTGAGACTCAAAAATAACTTGTTCTTCATGGACTGTATCAACCTTTACAGTAAAGAATTAAAGCAAACATCATGTTTTTTCAAAATATTTTTGACAGTTTGACACAATGTATAAAAAAACCCCCATAAATGTTTAACTCATTTTTAAAAACATGGATGGATGTTCCTATCAGTTGTTGGTTTTTTTTATTTAAAAAGAGCTATACAAAACTGTTATATAACTTTCTTAAAACATCCATTTATTTACTCAGTGATATGTAAATAAATTCTACGTAAACCCAAATAAACACAAGGAACGGATACCAAACAAAGAAACCATTTCTTCTTAATTTTCTGATCTTTTTTCTATCCCATAGGGCAGCTAACATTATTGTACTGAAATGAGGAGCTAACTGTGTTCCTACAAATGATAGACTACTAATCTCTACCTCAATACTGGGAAAATAATGAGGGAAATCATTAGAAACAGAGTTATTCATGCTGAGATGAGTAAAGCATCAGAGGAACCAACCAGGAAAGTGCTTATAAGAGTAAATCACACAGCTAACTTTTTAGAATTCTTTGGAAGTACCATGATTTATACATAGGATTTTTTAAAGCTTTTAAGAAGCTACTCCGGAACACGGATAACCATCGTGTGAGTGTAAGAACTGTCACGGAGTAAGAACTATAGTCGATCAAAGAATTGAAGAAATGTTATAGAAATAGCATCTTTCAATTTTTTGTCAAATTTTTGAAAAATTTCAACCTGCTCTAATAATATCGGAGGACTTGAGATGAATGAGGTAAGTGTTGTGGTGGCTCTGGTCAGCACTGCTGACCGGGTCGTTAAAAGTCCCATTGGTGATGCTGCTCGGCTAAGGCAGGCTAGTCCCTACCTGTTCTCATACCACGGTGCGCCCCGGAAGCAGCCAGCAGCAGGTCCGGCTCCTAGGCAGGGGAGCCATAGGGCTCCACGTACTGCCCCTGCCCCTGCCTCCTGCCAATGGGAGTTGGGGGAGGTGGTGCCTGTGGGCGAAAGCCACTCAGAGCTGCTTGCGTGCCTCCACCTAGGAGCCGGACCTGCTGCTGGCTGCTTCCGGGACACAGCACAGTCCACGGTGCCAGGACAGGCAGGAAGCCTGCCTTAGCAGCCCTGCTGTGCCACTGACTGGGAGTCACCCGAGGTAACCCTGTGCCCCAATCCCCTGCCCCAGCCCTGAGCCTCCCCCCCAAACCCAGAGTCCCTTCCTGCACTCCAAGCCCCTCATCCCTGGCCCCACCCCAGAGCCTGCACCCCCAGCACAGAGCCTTGACCCCCTCCCACACCCCAACCCTCTTCCCCAGCCCTGAGCCCCCCCAAATCCAGAGCCCCCTCCTCCTTCCCAAACCCCTTATCCCCGGTCCCACCCCGCAGCCCTCACCCCTGCACTGCAACCCTCTGCCCCAGCCCTGAGCCCCTCCCACACCGCAAACCCCTCATCCCCAGCTCTGTTGGGTCGTGAACATCAACAATTTTCTTCAACTGGGTCACCAGAACAAATTTTGAAAACCACTGGGGTAGGGGATTCAGCACATATATACATGGCTGATTCTCAGTATTGAAAGAATAGTGGGATGCCTCAGTATTAGATGTTGTGTAATATATTTATGCTGCTCAAGTCCATCCAACATGCTGTTGCATCCGAAGAAGTGAGGTTTTTACTCACGAAAGCTTATGCCCAAATAAATCTGTTAGTCTTTAAGGTGCCACCAGACTCTTTGTTGTTTTTGTAGATACAGACTAACACGGCTACCCCCTGATACTATCTTCCTTACCTGTTGCTCTGATTGTATCACTCTCCATCTGATTATTTAAATCTCATGGTCTTGATAGTAAATTCCTCATGGTGTTTAAAAAAGAAACACTTATGCGCATTAGGACCAGTACTAATCAATCACATCTTATTTTTACGGACAACTCAGGAAGGATCATCTGCAAAACAGTAGGACATTAGCAAATTATAGCTTGAAGACTTCCGTTAGATAGCCTGTCACACAGCATGGAACATTAGTTACAAAAGCAAATTGGGGCTATAGAATTTATTTAAAAAACCCTTTTAGGTGATGAAAAAATTCCTAAATTATAATCAATGGGGTTCTTCCTGAGTGACTTTGCAATGTTAATGTTGTCTTTTCCTCATGTCTTTCTATTAGACATAAATTTTGTGTGGCACCCATCACAGTCAGATTAAACACTTGTGTTGTCTTTTGTTGTGTATTTTGTTGGGTTTTCTTTGCTTTGTGTGTGTGGGGTTTTTTTGTTTGTTTGTTTTGTTTTTTTAATAGAACATCTCCAGAAATTTAAAGCGTTCTAACAGAAAAAGTGATTATGTATACTAAGATGGGACTCTACATTTTTCTTTCACTGTCTGCAATATCAAACATGCTGAGTTTATACACAAAAAGATTACTTTCTAACCTCTGATCCTGCAAACTCAACCTGGGCCAGTGGTGCTGGAACATTTTTAATAGTGGGGGTGCTGAAAGCCAGCCCCCTTATCCCTGTCCCCTGCCCCGAGGCTGGGAGCAGAGCTGTCTCTCCAGGAGGGGGGGACCGGGACAGAGGTAAGGGGGCTAAGGCCACAGCTGGGGGTGGGCGTGGGGCCATGAGCGGAGCCCCATGCCGGGGCCGCCATCCAGGCCCCAGGAGTAGAGTCCCAGATGTGGGGCCAGTGGGCCCTGGAAGCGGAGGCCTGGGAGCAGGGGTGGGGCCGCCACAGGGCCAGCAGCTGGGACCCGAACCCCAGCTGAGGTGAGGGGATGGGGAGCGGAGTGTGAGTGGAGGGCTGGGAGCAGGGCATAGGTGTGGGAAGAATCCCCAGGTTTTATGCTCGGAGCCAGTGGCCCCGCATAAAACCTGAGGGTGCTGCAGCAGCCCCCGCATCCCTACTTCCCGCACCTATGACCTGGGCTCTAAAAGTCAGGCTGGGTTCTTTACTTTGCAAGCATTATCATGTGTAATAAAAGTTTTGCAGGCCAAACTATGCCATTAGTGACACCTGTTCAGTCCCACTTCCTTTAATGATTGGAACTCAGTAAAAAGTTCTATTGATGATGCGCAAGAAAAAACAGAAATCAACTCATTCTCTTTTAGCTGTGTTGGCGCGACAGAGCCAAGGAGCAAAAGGTAATAACCACTGAGGCCCTGTTTCTGCAAACGTGTCAGAACAAGAGTAACTTTACACAGAGCAGCAGGCTTTGCAGGATCATTATAAACTATTTTTATCACTGAAGTCAGCAGATGTGACTGAATGCACACAAGGAATGCACACAGTGAGTAAGAGGAAGCCACTTGTACAAGTTTTTTTTTTCCAAGGCAGACCTGTACTTTAAGATGAGAAACTGTTGACAGTTCAATAGACAACCAGTTATTTTAATGTAATGAAAATATCCCCTCTTAAAAGTAAATAGAAATGAGCCCGGCTCCATTTTGAGCATCCTCATCTAATTTTGTCATATTCCTCATTTTGCATTCAGTCATTTATTTGTGATTTAACTGGTAAGGAGCCACATGAAGGGCCCATAGTTGAAGACCACGCTCAAGAGCAGGCCATCATAATATATTTAAAGAATCATGCAAATCACAGCAAAAATAAGGATCGATAAAAACATATTCCCAAGGAATTTATTGAATGTTTAAGGCCAGTGACTCTGCTTCACGTACTGTAAATTGCTGGGTTGCACAGTATAAATACAAATCTCACTGGAAAGTCTGAGAGGTACTCTTACGTTATGAGTGACTAATGATATTTACGCATGAGTTTCCATTAGTATAAAAGAAATCATTTAAAAAGTGCAAACTGAGACCCTAACTCTGACCTCCACGCACACAGAGCTAATTGAAGGATTGGGGCCTAGTATGCTCATCATTTGTGTAGTTTTCATTTTAAAAACAAACTACTACTATTAGCCAGAGCAGGGGACAAGGGATTCTACTCTACTGTGAAGAATTAGGCTGTATCTGTAATACAAAATAGTCCACTAGAAAAGCAATTTTAAACGTAACCTTTAAAATGGTTTCAGCCAACACAGCTATACCAAGGGGGTACATAGAACATAATTGCCCCATTTGTGTTATACCTTTTATTGTGTTTAAGCAGCAAGGTACAGCTCAGGACCAGAGCACATCTCCTTAATGTGGCTATTATTTATATTAAAATAGTATCAAGATGTCCCAAGCAGGGACATAGCATGGTTCTGTCCTTACAAGCAAGAACAGTGTCAGATCAGCTATGATGGAAAAGCGGTGAAGCCTGAGATTCTACTTGGGGTCTACTCATCCCCACTGCTCATGGCTGGGTTTCTCTATCTAGATAATTACCTGAGCCCCGCTCTAGCCCTGCCCTGCCCACCCACTCCCTCCCACTTCCCACCCCCTGATTGCCCCCCTCAGAACCTCCAACCCCCCCTGCTCCTTGTCCCCTGACTGCCCCCTCCTGGGACCCCTGCCACTAACTGCCCCATAGGACCCCACCCCCTATCTAAGCCTCCCTGCTTCTTGTCCCCTGACTGCCCCCTCCTGAGAACCCCCCACCCTAACTGCCCCCCTAGGACCCTACCTGTCCCCTGACTGCCCCAACTCTTATCCACACCCCCGCCCCCAGACAGACCCCCGGGACTCCCATGCCCTATCCAATTGCTCTCCGCCCCCTGACAGGACCCCCAGAATTCCCGACCCATCCAACCTCCCCCCCTCCCCCCGTCCCCTGCCCAGGGCCGGATTTAATAAATGCCCAGGAATCAGGCTGCGCTGTGGCCGGAGCTCCGGCCAGGGTCGCGGGGCTTGGGGCCAGGCCGGAGGTGCTCAGCCGGGGCCGGGCCGGAGCCGCTGGGGCCGGGGCTGGAGCTGCTGGGGCCGGACTGGGGGCCTGTGCTGAGCCAGGCCGGAGCTGCTGGGGCCAGCCAGGATCGGAGGGAGCCGCACCACGCCTCCTTGGAGCCCTCCTTCTCAGGTCCCCCCACAGCTTACCTGCTGCTGCCCACCTGCCCCTGCTTCTTTTCAGGCTTCCCGTGAACATCTGATTCGCGGGAAGCGGGGCGGGGGAGGAGCAGGGGGGGCGGAGCGTTCAGGGGAGCGGAGGAGGGGGAAAACAGCTGCTTGGGCGGACGGCGTGCTAAGGCTGCAGGGGATGGGGGGAGCCGGGAAGGGGCTTTGGCTGCCGAGCGGTGCTTGGCCGCCGCTTTTCGATCTATAAATAGCTGACCGGGGGAAATCCCGGACATTTTTAGATTTTTAGAAATCCCTCCCAGACGGCTATTTATAGATCGAAAAGCTGGACATGTCTGGGGAAATCCGGATGTATGGTAGCCCTATTATAAATAAATAAATGGAGATATCCCATCTCCTAGAACTGGAAGGGACCTTGAAAGGTCATTGAGTCCAGCCCCCTGCCTTTACTAGCAGGACCAAGTACTGATTTTTGCCCCAGATCCCTAAGTGGCCCCCTCAAGGATTGAACTCACAACCTTGGGTTTAGCAAGCCAATGCTCAAACCACTGAGCTATCCCTTCCCCCATTGTCCACAGACAGGACTTCCGGGGCCTAACCCTTGATTTCCAGGGTCCCAATCCAGTACTGTAACCACAGGACCAGCCCTTCTCTCCAAAGCAGACACTTGTGCAATCCCAATGTTTTTATCAATCAGAAAAACAACACAATCCCAATGTGACGTGAGGGAGGCCTGGGGGCCAAGGCTACTACTCTCTCCATGACCCTGCTGGGCCGGGGCAGGCCATCTCTCTGGCCTTGCTCTGGAGCCGGCAGACCTGGCACCCACAGCTGCACGCCCGGCCCTGCCCTTGCACAAGCATGAGCAAGAGACTGGGGGGAGGTGCACAGGTCACCAGGCACAGGGGGTTACAGGGGTGCAGGAGCAATGTGTATAACGGGGGTGCTGAGCACCATTGAACCAAACTGTAAACCTTGTATAGGGTGGAAACCCCTTCAAAGCAGAGGGTGCTGCAGCACCCCTAGTTCCAGCACCTGGGGGGGAGCAGCACCCCTAGTTCCAGCTCCCCCTTTCCCCGGGCAGCAGGGGCTCTTGGCTCCCATTGACCGTCCTGGAATCCTGGGGGGCCAGACTCGGCTTCCACGTGCCCCACCCGCGGGGTCGGGGGCTGCTCTCCCCGCCCCTCTCCCCGGCGGAGGGGGAAGGGTGTGACACCGGTACACACACCCCGGAACCTTCCTCCCCGGCTCCGCGCGGCAGCTCGGTTCGCTTTGAGTGTGACACGGCCCGGCAACATGGCGGCGCCCGGCAGGTGCTGCCTGCGGAGACGTGAGTGCGGGGGGAGGGGCTGGACTGAGCCCGGGGGCCGCTGAGCGGGGACCCCCCCGCCCCTTCCTCCAACGCCTGTAACAGGGCTGGGGCCGCCGGCCCAGTCCGGGCTCGCTGAGAGCCGTGGGGCCGCCCCGCTCCTGCCCTGCTCTGATTGTCCCCCCGGTGCGGGGCCCTGCGGAGGGGCCGCCGGTCTGCTCCCGCCAGACGGGCCGGCTGGAGGCAGGGCGGGGACCGGCAAAGAACGCGCGTTTTGCCTTGTGTTCAGGTGGGATCGAGACGCCTTCCGCACAACTCCGCTTCAGCGGGTGGGAGAGACTCAAAGGGGCTTTTCCTAGGGACCCTGCCCGGGGGAGGCTCCCTCCAGAGCGGCGCAGCTCACAGGCCTCGGCCAAGGTTTTGTTATGAATCGACAGGCCACGGGAATCTGTAAAATATAGCTTCCCAGATCACGTCAAAATCTATCTCAAAACAAAACAAAAAGCCTGCCTTTCTGTGCTAACTGGTTAGAGTAGCAATATTACGGAATTTAATGTATTCTTTTTTGTTGTTGTTGTATTTTTGAACAGTTCTGGCTCAGTTTCCCAGCTATATTTTTCCCAGGATTGATCAACGGATCTCAGTAGTTTCCTGCCTCGGAAACATACCGCTATCCATTAGACCCTATGCTGCTGCTAAGTGAGTGTTTACTGTATTTCTAGCAGGCTGTGTCTAGTTATGGGTTGCCCAAATGGGTTTTAAAATTCAGAAGAATTAATAATGTCTTGAATATTGGTGTAAGTGGCGCTGTTGCACGTATCACTAGTACAACTTATGCTGCTTCCCTCTCTAATGGAGTATTAGAGTCCTTCTGGAAGTGGCACCTTTTGGTTAAAGTCACAGTATTTATTTTTTTAATTCACTTTTCAATGTACTTGCTTATGAACAGTAAAACAAATACAAATGTTACAAAACAAAATAGACTAGTAAGAATTAGTCAGTCCTACCACCGAGGCTGTTATCAAATGGACTACTAAAGGGAGGATATCAACATGAAAGCTAGTTGGTTTATAAAAAATAGTCATTTTAAGTTCCTGCTTCTCCTGCCAGTTGGTGTAGTTTTACAATCACGTTTTCCTCTTAAAAAATCTGTCGTTTGAAAGATGTACATAGATGAGAGGAAGAAAACTATGTAGACAATACAATAAAACTTATTATACACAAAATACTGTCAAATGCTCCTAATTTCTATCTTGATAGTAATGTGAAGTGTTGCTTGAAAAAGTAGGTGAAGTATAGTTTAATGGAAGTATGACTTTAAATTGACAACATACTTTTAATGCTCATCCTTCTATATCTATTTCTTCCTTTACGTGCTCTTCACCCTCCCATTCTCAATAGCCTTGAAAACTAGATAATGTCATGAAGGCATTTGGGGCCTGCCTGCAGAGAGCTGTTTGCAGGATTGGAACATAAGATGATGAGCAACATTCAAATGGATTCAGGAAGGGAAGACCATGAAATATATACAACACTTGTATGAATATATGTATAGCTTTGTAATTGCATACACCTCTACCCCGATATAACGCTGTTCTTGGGAGCCAAAAAAATCTTACTGCGTTATAGGTGAAACCGCGTTATATCGAACTTGCTTTGATCCGCCGGAGTGCGCAACCCCGCCCCCCCGGAGCACTGCTTTACCGCTTTATATCCGAATTCATGTTATATTGGGTCGCGTTGTATCGGGGTAGAGGGGTGTGTGTGTGTGTGTGTCTATATATATATATATATATATATATATATATATATTCTCAATTGCCTCTTAGCCTAGCCATTAAACTTTGGCTGACCTTTGTTGTTGTAAATTTCAGTATTACGATTGTTTTTATGTGGAAGGTGCTCAGATACAATGCTGGTGGGTCACAGGATAAAATCTTAAGATAAATATATGGTTGCGGTGGTAGTGGGTCTGAAGAGAGGGTATATAAATTATTTTAGTGTATTCTGTGTCAGACATGCACAGAGTAGTCCATAACTTTTATTTTTTTACAGTCTTGCATATATATGTGTACAGCATCTTCTACAAGAGCTTGGTATTATGTTGTGTTTGAATAGCAGTATGTGATCCACCGGATTGGAGACTGTACCATACTGCATATGCATGAAGGAGTGGAGTTGCAAATATATTACCTTAACTTTTGTGTTCTGACATAACTGTGCAACATTAACTTAGATCTTTAAAACAGTCATATGAACTGCAGAGTATCAGGTGCAAAACACCTTGAGAGTATTTATTCCCAAATACTTAGTGCCTGATTTTCCAGAGGTACTGAGCAGCTACAGCTCCCATTGAGTTTGACAGGAATTGTAGTTACTCAGCACCTTTAAAAATCAGGACCTTAACTTTTAAAGATAGCAAAGAATTGCTTAGGAGTAAACTGCTCTTTTTCCTGCTATGAGAATATTCTGATTTCTGTTATGATCATGTGACAGTCCTTGAGAACTCTACTTTCTCTCTCCTTTGTGATAACCAAAGTCTCACGTAAAAATAGACCAATGCCCTTCCTTAATAAAAACAAATTTTAAAATTCAATAGATTATAGAGCAGTGGTTCCCAAACTAGGGGCGCGGCTTGTTCAGGGTAAGCCCCTGGCAGGCCGGGCTGGTTTGTTTACCTGCCGTGTCTGCAGTTTCGGCCAATCACAGCTCCTAGTGGCCGCAGTTCGCTGCTCCAGGCCAATGGGGGCCGCGGGAACCGGCGGCCAGCACGTCCCTTGGCCCGCGCTGCTTCCTGCAGCTCCCATTGGCTGAGAATGGAGAACCACAGCCACTGAGAGCTGCAATTGGCCGAACTTGCGGACGCGGCAGGTAAGCAGCCTGGCCCGGCCCGCCAGGGGTTTACTCTGAACAAGCTGCGCCCCTAGTTTGGAAACCACTGCTATAGAGCCTAAGAGGTGTTAAATGTTTACTTTGCAGAACCATAGCCAAACCTACTGGACTCCCCAAAATGGGATTCTTAAAAGTAGAGAAAACTTAAAGAAGTTTCAGAGAGCTGTAAGGAGGAGGGTGGAGAGGGCTGATCATTTATGACCCACATTGGGTAAAAGAGATTTATTTGGTCTGCTTGGGTAGCCAGTCTTAAATGGCTTCTACTGTACTAGCTGTAATGGGTTACAATATCTTTCCCATATACACAGAATATGGGATTGTTCAGTATGGCGCTGAATTAATTCCTTCCTACAGGAAATTAATGGAAACTGGCAAAGATGACAAAGCACATGCACCTTGCTAGCTTCCGGATAGTAGGGGTAGGGAACTAACTCCTACAGATCTGTGAGTGAATAGGATTGCCAGGATAATGTCCCACTTGCCTTTTTTAGAAGAAAATCTTGATGCTTTTGGAAGTGTTTATTTGAATTTCTAAAAGTGGAACTCGTCCATTTCATAATACCTGAAACAACAACTTCAGAGTTGGAATTTCAATTTGTTTTTTGCCATTAAATACAAAATAAGCGGTAACATTAATGGAATGCAACTTGTGCACTAACGTTGGCAGATCAGTGGTGAAGCCAACACAGTTATCTAAATTAACCTTTGAGCCAAAGCCGAGATATTTTGCTCTGATATTTATCTAGGGAGTCAGTCATTATCAGAGCACAAATTCAGATTCCAAAGTCATTAGTGCTCTTTCACTAAACTGATTGCACAAAAACTGATTTTAAAGCTTCTGATTTCTGAGAGGATATTCAGGATTGTTGCCATGATGAGGTGGGAGCTACATCCCACAGGAAACTTGAAGCCAGGAAGAAAATAACATTGTAACATGTAATTCTTTAGGAATTTTTACTGGATTACTGAGGCAGATTGGTTTAGAGGGATCATTATGATTTTTTGTAATAGGCGCTATGTTCTGATAATTTAAATCTTCATTAAGATGACTAGCAAAGTCCATCTGTGACCATACTCCTAGTCGGTCACTAGGTAATCTAACATCTCTTGCTTCGTAGCCTTTGAGGTTCAGTTTCATTAATAGCCTTTTGGTTCTGATTTGTCTTTACTCTTCCTCCTATGTTTACAGTAGATGGGTGGGCGGAGCAGGTGGGAAGTCAAGCGCAGTTTTGAGGGATTGACATTTCATGAGTTGACTTGGCCACACAAGACATTGCTTTTTATTGAGATGCAGTTTCAACCAAACTCTTTTGTATTCAAGTACGTACTAAGCATTAAGGTTAATGGTCTTATATTTATCATTTTGATTTGCAAAAGAACTGCAAAAAAAGGTTCAAAGGATGCCAAGCAAAAAACTTCAAATGCAGAGCCAGCAAAAAAAAAGAACACTTACAGACGAAAGTTAGCAAGCAATCCAGTGGATGATGTGTATTTAACATGGTTGTATGAAAGGCCAGTCTATGAGGCAGAGGTGGCTGTGGACATGCTGAAGAAGTTTCAGCAATTGGACTTCACTTACCCAAAACAACATGTATATGCGAACATCACTCTGGATATGATGCTAGAGAAGAAGGTATGTTGACAGTACCTACAGATTTGCAGTTGAGATATTTTAAGAAACTACCTTTCTTAAATGTAAGGGAAAGAAATGCAATATGGCGAAGAGTCTTTCCTGTCATCTTGTTCTGGCTCAGCCTCCAAACCTCTTTCACATTTTGCGACACGTTTATGCCAGGTATTCAGTGGTCTTTCCTAGACGACACTGTGCTTTGGCAGAACTGTACATGGTATCCTTCAAATTCAGAACTTCAGATGTTGTTTCCTCTGGTTATCAACAATTTCTGTTCTTCTTCTAATATTTTAAAGACTGCTGTATAGTTAAAGTCCTATTCCAAGACACAACCCATTTTGATAATGATTATCTGTGTTCATATAGTCCCTTTAGAAGACTTGTATAGTTTAAAAGTTGGCGTCCGGTCATGGAAACATCCTGTATTTTCTCTCCCCCCCCCCCCCCCCCCCCCGGCTAGTGCTGTTCACATTGTGCTGTACTGAACAGCAATCCACATCTAATCCCCTACTGTTCCTGGGTGCACTCCTTACGGGAAGGAGAGTAGAGACAATAATTTTCTTTCCTCTTTTCCCCTCCTGTTTTTATTTCACTTCCTTCTGCCCTTGGTGAATGTTGTCACTTCCCTTTTGGCAGCACGACAGGAAAAGCA
The DNA here is from genome assembly GCF_013100865.1 of Trachemys scripta elegans. Classification (NCBI taxonomy): domain Eukaryota; kingdom Metazoa; phylum Chordata; order Testudines; family Emydidae; genus Trachemys; species Trachemys scripta. The sequence goes on from NC_048302.1 coordinate 13,557,975, forward strand.
GCATGTATGGGAATGGCATAGGCACCTTCCTTGTTTTGAGGGAGTAATAAAATTGAACTAGAGGGACAAAAATACAGAAGTGTGTAAAGTGTCGATTCGTTCTATTCTCATATTTCAAATAATGCATTTTAGGCTCTCTAGTTGTCAAGTCAACAGCTTATTTTAACGTACCAAAAATAATCTGTAGGTAGAGCTGTTCTTCATTTGTAATTTCAGTAGTTTGTAGTCAACTTACAACACAAATGTTAGTACATAGTGGACCAGCTCCACACAAGTGGGAAAAATATACCAAAAAACCTTTTGTATAAACCAAGTTCCAGTTAGGCTTTAGATATTCTACAGTAAGATAGTTTTAAATTTGCACCAACCTTTTTTTTTTTTTTTTTATATTGTTAGAAAAAAGTGGATCAGTTTGTCGGCACCATTCTTCTACCATATCCTTTTGTAACTGAAATCAATAAAGTTATGGTATTCACAGAGGTGAGTAAACGTGTTATTTAAAAGTCCTTCGTTTCAGATATTTTATGTATACAGCAAATGTTTAGTACATGGTTCACTTTTGTATTTGTTTAGGACAGTTGTTCTTAACCTTTTTTTTTTGAGGGCCACTTGAAAATTGCTGAGGATCTCAGCGGACCACTTAATGATCTTTCCAAATGTTGTTTGTACCGTTAGTTAAATATTGTAAAGTGCTTTGGATAAAAGCGCTATATTAAAAAAAACTTGATGATAAATACTTTTTTGTTCTACAAATAAAAGCCCACAGTTCATATTTTAATATCAGTAGTCTTTACCTTTCTGATGTGATGGATGTGCCCTCTCTCCCCCGTCATGGCAGCCACAGAGCTGAGGCTGGGAAGGGGGGTGGGGGGGTGTCTCTCCCCCCCTCCCCCACTGCAGCAGCCCCCGAGCTGGGGCTGGAAAGGAGGTGGGTCTCTTCCCCCACCACAGCAGCCACAGAGCTGAGGCTAGGAAGGAGGGCCATCTCTCCCCGGCTGCTGGGGAAAGTCGCTTCTTTCTCTGGCCGCCGCAGCCCTGCATGTCCCAAATTCCCCCCCACCCCCTCTTCTCACCTCACTGCCCCCTCCCACTTACTCCCCCCCAAGGCCACCACCTCACCTTACATGTACATCTTCTCCAGGGTCCATGCACCTAATTAGTGGAGCCATGCCTGCACGGTTCCACTAATTAGATGGGTGGCCCTTCATTGTTCTGTGTGCTGCCGCTCAGGCGCGCACCTGAGAAGGAACTATCTGCGGACCACCTGAATGGAGCTCGCGGACCACTGGTGGTCCATAGACCACAGTTTGAGAACCTCTGGTGTAGGACCTTTTGTTCGGAAGGATCCCGAAGTGTTTTACAAAGTTCCTTGGGCCAGGAGCTACCTTTGGCTCTGGTTGCTTAGCAATTTAATATATTTATTCCTACTTTTTTGGGTTCTCCTGTCTTGTGTATGTACACTTATCTGTTAGCAGAATATTCTGGTACTGTAAATTTAAGAGGAATTGAGTACCAAGGTAGAAGCAACTCACAATGGAGTTCTTGTAACCTAATGCGGGCTAAAGGAAGTGTCCTTTTGCTTGTTAGAATCCATTGCTGCTTTTCTCATTCTCCCCGTTTGTCCATAATTATTTTTCACCTTTATTTATTTAAACTTCAGTTTGTATAATATAAAGTTTGTGCCTCTGTATTTGGTTTGTCTTAATACCAAATGCTCAATCTTTCAGTTGCCCTCCTTAAACCTTTTCTCCTTTCTTTCAAGACTGCCAAATGCCTGGCTTATGTACATATTCTAAAATATTAGTTTTCTATTAAGTCTTTTATAGAACTTTTGCTGATACTTTTCATTTAAAGTACTTAAATGCTCATGAAAGGTCCTGCATTAACAGCCCTATGTACCACAGATCTTCACTTATCCACAGAATAGGTACAGCACAAGCATTGGCAGAACCTAAGCTGCAGTCTAATAGTAGCCATTTTTTCAGGCACAAGATGAGCTATAACAAAAATAGCCCAAAATTTAAGCCAAATAAATATTTTGCATCGGAGCTTGTTAGTGTCATTGTAGAAAATCGCCAAAGGGAGCAAATTTCATCAAATGTGAGAGCCCTGCTACCACTTCTGGAGAGTTCCGCTGTAGAGGCTTCCAGCTGCCTTTAATAGCTTTAACAGGGGATAAAATGAAAAGCAATCTCCCAACAACCATATCACAGCTCATTTAAGGTTGTAAGGATAATGATCACCCAGAAGATAGCAGGAAACCACTGCAGAAACTTGAGTCCAACTGTTCTATATTCAAGCTACCACTCAGACAAGCAACAGCATTCTACCCACAAGCTCCACCTAGTGTAGATTGCAAAGGTAGCCCTAAGCAGAATGCAGTAGAGTAGTCTAATATCAAGTGACAGAGACATGAATCATGGTTGTATTGCCTGTACTGGAAAAGAATACCTGCAGCATCCTGGCTATCTATAGATAATGAAAGGCACTAGGGGCCAGCTTGCCAACTGAGAATTCAGGGACAGTAATGATTCCAGTAGGACCGCTAATATGTGAGCCATTTTAGTAAAAGATGGGCATGATGTGTATCCTTCTTAGGAGGTTCTGGATATTCATGCCATTATTTTCTGACTCTCTCTTCTAACAAAAGCTTCCACTTGTCATCCAGTTTGCTTTCATCAAGGTCCCTGCCTAAGTCAAATAACTCGGAAAGAAATGATTTTGTAGAATCAGAGTTAAATGGAAGATGTAGAATTGAGTATCCCCAGCAGATTGATGATACTGCAGCTCAGAAACTTCTCTCTCTCAGTGTATGATTTGCATAATGGATAGGAGTGTGACAGAATGCAACTCATTGTGACCCTTCATATGTGAGCACCTGGGGGAGGACAAGTAGTTTCCCCAAAATCTACCCACCAGGACCCCTGTGAGAAGAAAGTGTGAAGCTATGTAATTTCTTTTTTTTATAAAAACGAAACATGACTTTATAATAGCTCATGTAAGCAAGCCATTAATATCTCATCAATGGTATTAAAAGCTGTTGACAGATCACTAGATGATATTGATGGTTTCTGTTCAGTACTGAGATTTGAAAGTAAACTAATTGGATCACGTGTAGAGAATGAATGAGTAATTTCCAAACAACTTTTCAAGTAAAGGTTTCTTCAGTATTTGTTTAATGGTAGCTTGTTCACCTCAAGGAAGTTATTAACAATCATCTTTACTAGTGCACTAAAACTTTCTTCACTTTTTCTTTAAAGGATAAGGCTCCATCTAGCAGATGGCTGGTTGCTTCATCCTGATCATGGAGAAAGAAAGCAAAAAACTGAGTGAAAACTACCCAGCATAAATTGTTACCATTTCCTGTCTCACTGTAACACTGTTCTCTAGATTTGGTGAGATCATGGCAAAGATTTTGTTGCCACTCCTTACTGGGACCTGATTAAAATTTGTGAATTAGAGAGAAAGCTTCCACTAAAGATCCCCAGAGCCACCTATCTCTAAACTTCACTAGTTTTTAAACAGTTGTTCTCATCTGATAGTTTCATGTTTAACTCACAAGTGAGTTGGTTTTTCATTCAGTGCATACGGCTGTGCTGGCAAAATCATTCTACTGTTGATGACATTGAAGTAATAACAGAATGGTTGCTAGTACATACGTTTTATCTGGGCTGTTTTTTTTTTTTTACAGAAAGCAGAAGAAATTAAAATAGCAAAAGAAAATGGAGCTGCTTTTGCAGGAGGGACTGAATTAATCGAAAAGGTATTTTTTTTTTATATTAGTGTAAATTGCATTTTTCACTTTACAAAAACTCTTGTCAAGGCTGGGAAGCTTTACCCTTGTAAGTTTCAGTGGTCTAAACTGAGAGGTCAGACAAAGGATGGTGTTAAACTCGTTCTAGTTTACTGATATGTAAGTAGATGTAACAAATGCTCTGATAAGGAAGGAGAATGGGGTTGTAAGAAGAAAAGCAATGGGAATAGATTATAAGATGTAAGATAAAACAGGTCTGCCCTCCTTTACCTTAATTTTCTATTGGTCACTTTAAAGGAGTTGTTTTCAACCTTTCATTTGCGGATCCCTAAATAATTTCAAATGGAGGTGCATAGTCTGCAGAGCCCCAGGGATCCGTGGACCACAGGTTGAAAACCACTGTTCTATGGTAATAGCAATCTTTTGCAGACCCCTTAGACATCATCTGCAGACCCCAGGTTGAAAACCACTGTTTTAAAGGAAGCTTGCTGGGTATTTTTTTTTTTTTTTTTTTAAGCCTTTTCTGGCAATGAAAATCAAGCCTATTTTATTTTTTACAATTTTAAAAAATTACTTATGGAGTGTAATTTTCCATTGCTCTCTAAAGTTTACAAGCGAGTATATTTAGATCTTCGTTTTACATTCTCTTGTGGTTGGCTTTAAGAATGTGATCTTTCTAAAAACTATAAAGTTGGTTCCAAGAACGCTTTAAAGTGGGGACTTTGTCTTCCCTAGTATAGAACCTAGCACTCTTTGACGCTGCATTGGTCATATTGCCAAATGTTTAAAGTCTGATGGCTGAGAAACACAAGAGACAGAAGGCTTTTTCTTTCCTGAGGGTATTTTTTTTTTAATTCTGAGCATTTTTTCTCAAAAATAAATATTACTTATACTTATCTCTCTGTATATTGCAAACTTTCACATAATTATTCTGACTTTTTTAATTTCAGATTTTGGATGATGAAATCAATGCAGATTTTTACATCGCCGTTCCTGAAATAATAGCAAAACTGCTACCTTTAAAAAACAAACTAAGAAAAAAATTTCCAAAGACTAACAGAAGTAAGGCATTTTCATTAAATATTATTTTATATATATTAAATATTTAATCACATTAATGTATTAATATTAAATAATAAGCCCTTGAGCAGGAGGTCTCTCTTGAAACAATTTAATGAGCCTGTTAATTTAGGAAATGAAGCTGTGTAAAATGTATATCTGGAATGAAGTCTTTTACTGACTGGTGAGAGGATCTTTACCGAGTTTGATTGTGATTTGAGACCAATATGATCTTTGAAAAATCTGGTAGTGTGAGCCAGTTCTTCAGTTTAAATGAATTTGAATTTAGAGTCAAGCTCTATTTGCGTAAACTTATGGGAACTATTCATATGCAAGAAACCACTTCTAGTGAGAGATCTACTTAGAGAAATACATGCAAAGTCACATACTTTGAAACATACATGTTGCAAAGAACTGAAATATGCTTATAATAAACTTCTGCTTATAGCAACGTTCTGTGGGAGAAAATGGTTTCACTAAAACAGTGAAAAATGTGCGTAAATTTTGTGTAGTCACTTGCACCACAACTTGCCAGTTATTTGTATGTTTTGCCCACTTTTTAACCACATTTGAATGGCATCTGTCTTTAACCTATTTCTCTTTCACAATTAGTTTCTTCATGATGCTATAAATATTCTCTCTCTTGGTATCAGATCTCCCACAACAATAAACATCATTCTTTAAAATATCTTTCTCTGTTTTTTGACCTTCCTTTGTTTCCAAATTATCTTAATTTGTTACTTCTAACATGATCCAAATTAAAATCCTGCTGCTGTTCAAGCATTTGTTTTTTTTCTTGCTAACATTGTTATGCACTGAGGGTTTCAGTCAAGAGCTTTTCCTCATCTTTAGTGTTTTCTTCCCTCCCACAACTGTCTGCACAATGTATTTACAAGCAGGTAGACAACATCTGTGCTCTTTAAACATTTGGAGCAAACGACTGCCCTGTCAAAAATGTACCAGACCTCTACAGATGTGCATTCGAACACATTGAAGCCTATATTGTGGCCTTCAGAGATTATTCAGTTTCTAGTTTAGCAACACCTGATTTCTGCTACAGCCAACAAAAAACATGGGTAAAATAGAGTTTACATTTCAAATAAGCACGTGACATTATAAGCCAAATAGGCCCTTGCCGCTCAGCTGTTTTTTTTCTCTTCTTGTTACTGAGGGGAATTGGATGTATCTGTCTTGGCTGGATTGAGTCAGCACATTGTCTAAAACGTCTAATACTGTCGCTTACTAACTATATTTTGATCATCTTGTGATATTTTAAAAATATGCAGGTTTGTTTTGTTTTGTTCTGTTTAATTTCAGTTTAGAAATATATTTTCCAAACCAGGTCTCTAACTGCTGTAATGCGGCTGTGTTGCAAGAGACTTCATTTTTATAAAGCTCTACTACAGGCTTTTCAACTTAAACTATCTTGGTATATTTCTTGCAGATAAATTACATCCTGTTATAGAAATATTCATGTGTAGTAATTAGTGATTAAAAGTACATAGGCTCCTAAAACAACTCAGTCTAACCTAGGGATGTAAAGGTATAGAATAGGGGTCCACTGGGGGCCCTGACTCTGTCCTCAGCATCTTGCAGGTGCGTCAAGGAGGATGATGGTTTCTTGTCTCGATTACCTTTAGAGGGAACACTCCTAACTCTCATTTTGGTTGTACTAGATGTACGGACGCTAATACTTTCTTCCACTTTTCGTTTTTCTATTTAGATTCTCTGGGCCGTGACATTCCAAAAATGCTGGAACTCTTTAAAGCGGGCCATGAGTATGTGGTAGAAGACGAGAATCTTATTGAGACAAGAATAGGAACGGTATGCTCTACAAAGAATTTTTTAGCAAATAATTCATGTACTTCCCTTTATTATTTAGTGCAGTAGTTAATAATTTACTGAAAGATACACAGTATGCCCTTGGTAACCTGTATGTTTTGTAGCTTTTTAGGAATGTGGTTCACTAACCAGTTAACTAAATACATTGTGCTGTTGAATGATTTAAGTTAGAGCAGTTCCTGTAAATCATTAAACCTCTGCTAATATAAGAGTTTTCCTATTTTAAAAAATTAGGAAAGCAAGCTATGCCTAACACACCGAGAAATGAAAGTTGTCAGAAATAGTCTTGTGATGCATGACAATTTGCCACCATCTTGTAATGGACAGTAATGCTAAACGAAAGCATGGGATAAAACTCAAATATTACTGGAGCCTCTATTCCAGACAGATTATTAGGAGTGGTGCTTAATTTTAATACTTCAGTATCATGCCATTTAAGATTTTGCACTTGAACTTTTTCAGTTCCTCCACAGTAGAACAAGCTCACAATAATTCATATTTTGATTTTCCGGGTCACTGATCATTTTGCTTTTTCTTAGTTTTAATCTCCAGGGTGTTTTCTGTTGGTGTAAAAATGTTCTGCCTATTTGTATAGGCAGATCCAGAAGTACTTGCTGCATATATCTTAATAAGTTGTATAGGCTTTTTATTGCATTTGAAGTCCTATCTGTATGACCACATTTTAAAAAAGTTCATTAGTTTTGGATAATGTCTGCCACAGGATATAGTACATTTGTATATTGAATACTGCATGTTTCTTAAACCTGATTTCTCGTGCTATAGTATCTTTATAATCTTTCATTTCCTCCCTCCCTTTTGAATGTTGCTTTCCTTATCTCTTCGTCTGCTACCTTTCCTGCTCTGGGTTCTGTGTTTCTGTTCTGTACTTGTTTCTCTCCTCAAGACACTCCCTCTTTCTCCCCCCTCTCTATTTTTTCCCCTTTCTCCTTAGCTGTCTGCCCTGCCTGACTCTGCTTTGTATTGTGTACTGATGCCAGCAAAATGAAATTTACAAGCTTCCTAATTCCTGAAGCTTTTTCTGGTAGTGTTTCAAGGATCAAGAATCTTGCAAAGTCTAATTAGAGGGTTCTGCATCTCAGCCAGGATTTGATCCTCATCTTAATATTTGAAACTGAAGTTCCATGAACATTTTCCTCGTGAGACATATTGCAAGTTTCATAGAAGTTGAAAATTCCCTTTACGTTCAACAGTTCTTCTAAAATCTTAGGTCAGCACTCAGAACAGTTTACCATGTCTTGTACAAAGTATGGGTCAGATTGTGAGTTCCTCTGGAGAAGGGGCACAGAGGGGTCAATGACCTGGGAAACACATTTGTATTGTAGTGGTGCCGAGGAACCCTCATCAGGGCCTCGTTGTGCTAGGTACTGTACAAACTCACAACACAAAGATGACCCAAGGAACTTACAATCTAAATACAAGACGAGAGACAACAGGTGGGTACAGAAGGCAGACTGGGGAATTTCAAGGGAACAGAGAGATAATTGAAAACTGTGTGGAATTTGGGACTCGAGGAGTTTGTAGGGAACAAAGCCTGCCCCAATCCCTATGGATCCCAGATATATGGAGAGCTCCACACTAATCATTGCTTGTCCTCTCTTCTCTGATGCACATTTGCTGCAGAGCTCCTGTATGAGCCTTGCAGCTGTTTCCCCGGAGGCTACTAAGCAGCTGCTGTTGTGGGGATCCAGAAGCAATTAGTGAAACTCCAAACCTAAGTAACTCTCACTCAGGCTTCTGTGCAGTAGTCCAAATGATCAGCAGGAGACTGTGTGATTGGTGTCCAGCCCTCTGCTCTGCCCCTAGCCGTATCCTGAAACCCCACAGAATCTCTTCCATGTGGAGCGCCAGGAGAGGGCCCATCATTTGGATGCTTAGAAAGTGACAGTGCTCCCTGTAACAGGGTGACAAGATCTAGGACCCTGCATAGAAATTCAGAGCTCTTCTCCTGAATTCTCCTAGTCTCCGGTGCGAGAATCCTGCTTAAAGAAGAGTATGTTCTGCTGAGTCTCACTACGTAACACCGGTCCTTACTAGGGTAGCATTGAGGTTTTGTCTATGCTAGGCTTTCTTTTCCTGAAACATTTCCCAGTGTTGCTAACACTAATGCAGCTCCACAGGTAGGAAAGCTAGTTCAGACAAGACTCTGGGAGCTTGCTGGGATTTTTACCGCCGTGTCGTGTAGACCTGCTCATTATTAAAAAAAGAACTGTTAAATTTAAATCTTGTGAGTGATAACATAATTACAAACTGCAGTAAAGGGTAAAGCTGCATTGCAGTACTTCCAAATAACAACAGCACAGTACTTCCAGCCCACCTTTCAGACAAGGTGGCCTGTCTCAAAGAGAAAGCGTAAAAGACTCTCTGCAGTGTTACTATCTTAAATTGTCCATTAATCTGGTCTGACCTATTGTTCGATGTCACACCTCTTTTCCACACAAGCAGTTGTGATGTTTTCCAGTTTAATAAATAATTGAGATGTTTGAGAGGAGCTAGAGAAGTGATGACAGCTGTGTTCAGTTCTCAAAATCGAGAGTGATGGAACCTGAGATGGAGAAATCTTGTGTTCCCATTTTCCTCCTTCTCCCAAAAGGACCCATTTAGCAACCATAATCCTTCCAGCTGCAGAGGATAAAATGGGACTATATTTGGATGGTTTAAAACTGTTCTTTAAGATGGATAGGTTGCTGTTGATAATACAAAACATTTCCCTTTCTCCAAAGCTGTGTTTGGTGCATTCACAAAATTCTCAGCCTTTCTGACCTAGTGAATGAGACCAGGAATTTAACTCAGGTCTCCTTTCATCTATGCAAAGAGCTTCCAGAGAGTTGTCTTGGAGACAGGAGCAGTCTCTGCACAGTATATTTTGCAGAGTTTAATTTCCTTGAAATAGAAAGTTAGAAATGGCCTGTTCCAAAGAATATAGTTGTTAGAGCAGCATCGTTTTCACTGGTATGATTAAAGAGCTTATAGCTATTTTCATTACACATTTCTGGTTTCATTGGTTTATAACTAAACAGTAAAAATTTAAATAAAAATGAGTACAAATAAAAAATAAGTGTAAATGACATTAGTTGTAAAAGCCAACATATAAAAGGAAATAGTTAAGTCTGGAAACCGGAGATCCTTGCTTCCACTTTAAATGCATTCTGTTCTTTTCTTCCCACAGTAACATGACTTAAGGCCAGAAGTTAATGCTCTTTTTTTTAATCGTAGACATTTTGTTTTATGAACTTGTAAAAACCCAGCCGTTCCATTTTGTGTGTTAGCAAGACAAATCCAGGGTAATTTTGTTATGTTGTCTTGTCTTTGGTAAGACAGAATAGACTTAACAATGAATTTTAGTACCTGGTTGAGCTGTTCTTTCTTTCAGGCCTCAAATGTAAGGGCTGTCTTCACATGGAGTTATTCAGGAAAGCTATTCCTGAATAACTCTATGGGTGGACAATCTCAGCCCAATATAAGGGTGCCTTGTTCCTGTTTAACTTAGGGCAGGTCTACACTACCTGCCGGATCGGTGGGTAACAATTGATCTACCAGGGGTCAATTTATCGCGTCTAGATTAGACGCGATAAATCGATCCCTGAGCGCTCTCCCCGCAAGCGGAGTCGACGGGGGAGCGGCAGTCGACTCAGCGCCGTGAAGACGCCGCGGTAAGTTGACCTAAATACATCGACTTCAACTACGCTATTCTCGTAGCTGAAGTTGTGTATCTTAGATCGATTTCCCACCCCCCAGTGTAGACCAGGGCTTAGCCATTGCTAAACAGGAACATGGCACCCTTATTCTGGACTGAGTGTGTCCACACATGGAGTTATTCAGGAACAGCTATTCCTGAATAACTTCATGTGTAGACAAGCCCCGAGTAGGAGAAGTAGTGAGCCTTTTAAAATTATTTAACTTCAATGGGAGTTGAAGGCACTAGCACCAAGGCTTATAGTATTTGGCCCTTGTATTTCTTATTCTTAAAGGAGTTTTGAGCTAGAACTCTTGACAGCATTAATCAGACTGCAGTTTAATTACTCTTATAGAAAAAAGCAGTGATGTCTCACACAGAAGATGCTAGTGATGCCAAAAGGCTCAAATGTGGGTTAAAATAAAGTAAACAAGTACAGATGGTTGCTCTGAAAGCAGAGTTAAATGATATGATGAAATTAAAATGCCTGCAGTCTTGGGAGCATGTTGGAGCAAGGAAGACCCAAAATGAAATTGAAATAAATGTGTTAGTGTATTGAAGCATCAGGATAAAGGCCTTGTGTATTCTAGCAAGCTTTCTAGTTAGAATTCTTCACTGGATGGGAGCAACAATAGAGACGATAGTGTAGATAGGACTCAGACTAACCCTGTGGTGAGTGGTTAAAAACACTTGAGTCCTGTCCATATGATTGCTTCTGTCCTTGCTCTCATGGTGAATTACAGCTACAGAGTTGGCTAGCTTACTAGACAGAGGCTTCTGCTAGGGTAACTGTTGTTCCATTGGTTGAGCAAGCAGCTGGCAGTGGGATGCATATACTTCGTTGAAGGCTACAAAACTACAAATGCTATTGTGGTACAAAGCAACCGGAGCATGGCTATCCATTGCCTTACATTAATTGTAAAGGGCCAAATTGTGCCCCATTGTGGTGCTCCGTAGATATAGATAGGTACAAACTCACAGTTTCCACCACATTACTGTCATTAGGTTTGTGGGGAGCATTGTTTAGTCCCAGTGATATAGGTAGTATATCTGTCCCTTTGTTTTGGGGTGACCCGCGAAGGAACAGAACCCCGGAAATGATTCCCGCCTACCCCCTAACATTTGCATGACAGCGTGGCTTCTGCAGAATCCATGCTCCTGTGTGTTCCTACTAGCTGCTGCTTTGAATCTCCTTTTCCTCTTGTCCTCCAGATGAGTGGTTCAGATCCTTGAGGAAAACAGAAAATAAGATGGTGCTGATTAAATCAGTGTTCTCGCGCTTGCCCATTCTCCCCCAAACACAAGTTTTCAACCAGTGGCATGACACTGAAGAGTGGCGATTGGCACTAGAGGGGCTTTCGGCTCAGGGAAAAGAGAGACATGGTTCCATTCTCTCCTCCCCCATTGTTTCACTCCCGTCCCCCCCAGTGGTCTGCAGGATCGGAGTGCCCTGCACTAGTGGAAGTGAAGGGGCTGGTCCAGTTCCTGCTCTGCTTTATATAATGAGATCTTTGACTTCCACAAATAGCCTCATAAAGGAATTTATTATGCCATGCTCCTGAAATGAAAAACAAAATCACTTACGCATAGGTCTCTATAAAGCTTACTATAAAAAAAGGTGCAATTAATGTTTCATACCAAGAGGGCATTCAAGGGCCTTTGTCAATTTCAGCATACTGGATTGTTTCATGTGCTGAAATGGAAAGAATAAATCGGGTTTCATTTGAGTATTATATAGACACATCTAGAAGCTGTGTATCGTATTGGGATCTTGGTCACTTTCCCACCCCTAATTAGGGGGGAAATGTTTACAGGACAAAAATTGTATGGCAGTTTGAACTCCATGAAGGAGTCTCAATATTCACTATGGGGTAGGGGGGAAAGGACTGTGCTTAGACTTCTCCAATAGAGGCAGTATGGATAGATGAGCATTGAACTCGCGTGATAAAGAACCATGTTTGTGGGAATTTCTCTTCTGTTCCTTACTTACAATGAAATTCTTAGTTGACAAATATTATGCAGACTCTCAGCTATGATATTGCATTAGAGGAAACCTATCCAGAGCCCCTTACTGTGCCTCTTCTCTTTAAACCAATTATGAATAAAAATGATGGCTAAGAAAAAGAGAAATACAGCATGAGCACTAAGGACCCTACCTGAGGTCCTCACTCAGGCAGAATTCTTGTTAAATTAAATTGGAGTTCTGCCTGAGTGAGGACCTCAGGTAGGGTCCTTAGTGTTGACGCTGTATTTCTTTTTCTTATCCAGCTTTTTTACTCAGACTTTATTTAAAGAGAGCACCCACTGTAAGGATCTCAGTGTAGGTTCCTTCTGATACAACATCATGCCTGTCAGTCCAACTAATGTACAGTGAGAAATTGGCCAGCTTTCTAGTTTGTCACTGTGAAATAAGTCATAAATAATCAGACTCTGTTTTGGGGGTGGACACACTTTTTTTTTTTTAATGATTTTTAGTAGCCGCTCTTGAACATTAGTAAAGTTGGGCCTGCCTTTTATTAATAAGATCACTAAAATTCTAATTATTTGAGAACTATCTTTATTTTTTTGAGGCTGAGCTCTTATTTTTCATAGGGGAAACTGCCACAGAAAAACTGAAGGCTGGAAAATGTATTGGCTAAATCGGCACTAATGCATGTTTGTTCTAGACACCTCACTCAGGAAAAAGATAGCACACAATAAAATGGAAGGTGGATTGATTTGCTTTGCTGTGTTTGGCTTCGTGGTATGGATTATTGCGGGAATGTATCTTACATGCATTGCTCTCTTATATTCACAAAAAGAACAGGAGTACTTGTGGCACCTTAGAGACTAACAAATTTATTAGAGCATAAGCTTTCGTGGGCTATTGCCCACTTCAGACTAACACGGCTGCTACTCTGAACTCTTATATTCAGTTTGCTGCAAAAACAGAAATGGAGACTGAGGGCCAGGTTTTACCTTCTTCGAAACTCTTGAACGTTGTATGAAATGAATTTGACTGAATGCGAGTTGCAACTGCAAAGAAAGAAAAGCTCTTTTCAGTGAGATGGTGCTTTGTATTTGTATTTGCCTTGTCTTTTAGAACAAAAGGCAAGGGAACTCAGCTAAGTATGATGAGACTATTAAACGCTGGAGAGGAGAGGGTAATTGAACTGACTTTGTGAATTAACTATGAAGAGTAGGATGAGATAGCTGTGTCTCAGACTTTTGGGGCAGGGGGAGCAGACAGGGAAGTCAGTCCCCTCTGGTTGGATTATATCATTTAATTTAGCACCAAAGGGGACTGGACCCTACATATACATATAGCGTTGTTTTTAGTGAGCTGTTCCATTTATTCATTTTCCTTAATAAGCAACATATTACTGTGTTTCTAAGAGCACCCCATATTTACCAACCACATCCTCCACAAACTATATCACAACCTATAAAATTGTGACATGGGTTAAATAAATAGGGTTAGAGGGTTTGGGGTGTTTTTTGTTTTTATTTTTTTGCTCGTGGAGCACAGGCATGACAGTTTATAGGAGGTCCTTTGGACAGGAAACCTGAAAATGGATATTTACAGGAGAGATGTCAATTTTATTAATTTAACTAAAGACTTTATTGAGAGAGTGTTTCATAAATGAAACAAAATGGCAAATTTCATTCCAGTGCAAGAAATTTAATGGAAATAGACATATTTTTTGCTACAGGTTTTGTCAATCAAAATTGTTGCAGGCATTTAAGTTTGTAAAATAAATTCTAAGTGAAGATCTAATATTTCATGTTAATGTTAAATTATATAGTATGCACAGCCAACTTTACCTCTTCAAGAATAATTGGACAACCTATTTGCTAACAAGGCACTAAAATTGGAATGCATTCATAAAGTGCTATAGACTTTGAAGCAGTTGCGAAACTGTTTGTTTTCCTCGTGTCCCATAAAAATCAGACGGTAGTTCCCTCAGCCTTAATGTAAAACAAATGCATTTTCGTGTACTGTTATGCTTCTGTAAATTGCAAACTCTTATGTGTCTCTCAAAATTCTGCCTCCTGTATTAGAAAAAGGTTTATATATATATATATATAAAAGAAATAGAAGAGGTATGCTATTTAATCAGTGTTGGCGAATTTAAAATCATTTGTTTGGGAGGGAAAAATAGTGGAGGTATTTTGCTTATCCCCTTGCTGTATAGCTTTTTACACAGTAGGAGACTGTTTTTTTTAAAAAAACAAATGGAAGTACGGGTTTATATTTTCAAAAGTGGCTAGTGTTTTTTGGATTCCCAATTTGAGACTTCTTTAAGGGCCTGATATTCAGAAAGTGCTGAGCACCTATCCCCTGAAAATCAGGACCCTTTAAGTTGTCTCAAATTGAGCAACCAAAACTCTGAAAAATTAGGTCTCCGTGCATAAAATGTGGTTCAGATGAGATCCAAGTGTCAAACACAACAGAATACCGTATTGGGAGCTTGCAGTATCAGTAGGAAAATAGCAGATGAATCTGCTGTTTATATGCCCTTATGAGTTGGAACAGCAGTTTAGTAATCAGAGAAATGTAGATGATTTGAGATTATGGTTAGACAGCCTACTTTAATAAGGTACCCCAACACCCATGAATGTTGTAACATGAGGTGCATCAACCTTCTTAACGTAGTATGGATTTTAATTCTACACTTTTTTGCAGTTTTTTTAATTAACTTGTTAAAAATCTGTTGTGTGTAAAATTGGACAGCCCAAACATTTGACTTTTCAAAGGTACCACTCTTGTGATATCTAAATGTGCGATTTCAATATATTAAAAAAAAAAATTATTTTGTTGGCGGACTTCATGTGGAAAAGCTGTATTAATAGCATGCTTACTCCAATATGACAGGGAGGTGTCTTGACTGCTGCGAGGTACTCAAAGTGAGGTAATGGAAGTGTTATTGGAGAGATGATTGATAAATTCAGAGATTTCAGAGGTTAGAATGTATGTGCGTGACGTAAGTGCCATCCTCCAACCTTTTACATTAGCACAGCTATTGTGACTGTATAATGTTCAGTATCATTCAGCTGCAAAATAAAATAAGCACGTTGCTATGTGCAGGAACTGTAAAAACAAACATAGCAGTTACTCTGTTTTTGTGATCTCATTTATATTTCATTGTCTGTTTTTTCCGGGAGCTTTCATGATGCAAGTCCCAGTTCATCAAACCTAAATCTGTACTCCAAATTACAGTTATTCATCTCCCCTGCACGTAGAAATAGGCAAAATTTCAGGTTGTGCTCCTGTCGTCTTGCCAATTTCAGAATCAAGGACAAAGCCTTCCTTCATCATCTTCACAATATTTGTTTCTATGGACTTGGTTGGACCCTCTCCCCTCTTTGGAACTCGTGTATCTCATTCTATATTTGTTCTTTCTTCCTCTCTGAGTCTTTCAAATATCGGACTCCTCTCTTTGTTCATCCATGTTTTGCTACAGCGTGTGGTGTATGCTCTCCCATGGTGTCTCCACCATCTAGAGCACCTTCATTGTGCCTAATTGGCTTCTTGACTAGTTTCCAATTTTATCCTTCTTGGACTATGACTCCTAACCCTTTTTCTGATTAAAAACAATCAAATCCTTTTTCTTACAGCCTTCTGTTTTCTCCATGCTTAATTCTGATACCTGGCTGTTGCATTCCACCATACTCCTACCCTGTATATGTATTTGAATTGTCTGATGGTTAAGTCCATACAATGGGCTCAGGTGTGATGCATTTGTATGAATGACATAAACTAAAAGTTTTAACTAATATTTCAAGCTTGTGATATAGTATGAGGCACTTTTTATACATTTCCTATTTGCATATCCTGAAAGTGGAATAATTTTGAAAACAAACTTGAGATTAAAATAGTAAATTAGTTATGCTTTGAAGTGTAGTGTTTTTAGATTGGTTGAATTTGCATTTTATGACTGACACGTTTTGCAAATAATGTTGTCTGCCCTCGTGATGCAAGTTATTAATGAATTTGGACACTTGTGAGGCTTATCTGCACAAGCGGGGGACATTGCATGAAGCACTTTTCTAGGGAATAATGCTAAAAAGTAATAAAGCGATCTCCCTGGCTGGTGCAGACTGTGTGCACATGTGCTCTGCTGTACATCAGTACTGAAGTATTCTTTTAAACTAATCTAAACACTAACCTATTGGATTGTAAAGCCCCTATCTAGTCTGTACTACGGTTTTGTAAACTATAACACAGTTAGGCTTTGTCTACCGGTGTTCTACTGATCAGGGAAACTGTGGCCTTGGCTACACTTACCCGCTAGTTCGACAGCTGGAAATCGAACTTCTGGGTTCGACTTATCGCGTCTAGTCTGGACGCGATAAGTCGAACCCGGAAGTGCTCGCCGTCGACTGCGGTACTCCAGCTCGCCGAGAGGAGTACCGCGGAGTCGACGGGGGAGCCTGCCTGCCGCGTGTGGACCAAGGTAAGTTCGAACTAATTCGAACTAAGGTACTTCGAACTTCAGCTACGTTATTCACGTAGCTGAAGTTGCGTACCTTAGTTCGAATTAGGGGGGTAGTGTAGACCTGGCCTGTGTTAGCGCCTTAAGCAAGAATAATAATGAAACACTCTTTCCCTAGGGGTATGTCTGTTTGGGCATAAAAGGTGTTAACACAATCCAAAAAAACCCATTAAGATTCAGGATGACTTATTTGAAGCGGTCTTAACTGGCAGTGTTGTAATGTACCCTACAGCAATGCTTCAGATATGTTAGCTTGCACTTTAATGGAGCTTTGCAATCGTATTGAGCTAACACAATGGAAAAACGCTTTTTGCCTGACAAGACTGGCCTAGAATTAACATTGGTTCATCAGCTATTATAAAGAGGGTCTTAGAGTAACTATTATCAGAAATTGCTGGATTTGTTACTCAAATAATGTGCATCAGATGTGGTAGTAATGTCTTTAGCTACTGCAGTTCTCTAATGCTTTTGTGGAGCAAAACATGAGGTTCTGCTTAGTTTCTCAGCACTAGTTGACACTTGTTTTAAAATTAGACTATGGGTTTGTTTCAGGGTGACTGAACTTCAAACGGCTGTATTTTTCCTTGCTAATTCTTATGGGTATTTGCATTTTTCGTAAATGGTTAAGGAAACTTTTAATTAATTACAGTAGGATCTTTGTAATTCCATGTGAGGTGACATGATAAAACTCCAGCCATCGAACAGCGTGGCTGTTGTGCATTGTGCATCATGAAAGACTATATGGTTTTATACCGGACAACTGCATGCCACTATAATGCATAACACTTATATGAGAGCAAAGAGGATGTAAATGATGTGATGGGCGTTAAAATGAAATGTGTCCTTTGTCAAATGAAAATGGCATTTTAAAAGCGCATTCATGTTTGGGACATGAAAAACCTGGAAGTCAGGAGACCTGGATCTGATTTTCAGATCTAGCATGGCTTGTTGTATAACTTTGGGCAGGTCACTTCATTCTGTGCCTGAGCTTTTCTGTCCATCAAATACAGAAGATCCTTCTCCACCTTTCTGAAGTGCTTTGAGATCTATACAGACGCCCCCCCAACTTACGCAATCGTTCCGTTCCGGAAAGCCTTGTGTAAATTTGCGTTAGTTGGAAACGTATACCCGTATGTTACGCAAAAATTTCCGCAACTCCAAAATCCTATTTCTGGCTTATGGAACTTTTTCCCTAAGTGCGAATTTGCATAACCCGGGGAGCATCTGTAAATGAAAAGCTCTATATGAATGTTAAATATTAATTATTAGTGTAAGTAACTGAGTTCCCTGGTAATCCACCCCTTCTACCTCCTGCTTTCTCTGTCTTCTCTTTTAGGGTGTACTGTACCCCCTTTTATTACTAATTCCATTGAAAAGACTTGTAAAGGATGTTATATTTAGAGCAAACTGCTAATACTAATATATCTCACTGATTGTTTTAAACTTACTTTTATAGAACAAATGCAAAGCAACTCGTTCAGAATGTAATTAAGAATCCCTGCAATTCTGAACATCAATGTAAGAATAGGTACTTAAAATACCATTTAAGTTATGAGGTTCTTTATTGTTACCCTTACAATTTCTTGTCATTTATTTAATCTGCCCTTATGCTGAATTTCCTTCTTGTGTTGAATTGCTAGCTTTACCAACAGAGTAAACTGCAGTAATGGCAGTTTTCATTACTATTGCTTTATTGCTGCCTTAATGCATTATTTAGCTGGCTTTCAAAGTGTTACTTGAAAAAATGAATACAAATTGGATTGGATACCAGAGGAACATCTGTTCTTCACACTGAATACCTGTTAAAAGACCATAAAGAAAAGTTAATGTATCAAATTGGGGGAATGTGTCCACTAGGGTACCAAATGAGCTTGTCTTAGTATTATCATTATTAATTGTATGGAGGAGGGAATAAATAGCACATTAGTGAAATCCACTCCATTGCGGACAGAGAAATAATATAAAGAAAACAAGAGAAATTAAAAACATGGACAGAAAATAACATAAGGAGATACAACTTCAAAACATACAACTCATAAGCCTACAGGGAAGTCATTGAAAATGTACTTGATGGCAGAGAGGTTTCTGGGAAACAGTAGTGCTGAGTGAAACCTGTTGGTGCTAGTGGACAGCAAATTAAACATGAGACCGCAAGGCATTATTGTAACAACAATGTGAATGCAATTTTGAGCGGCATGTATTGAGGTATCCCAGAGCCAGAGGTTAATAGTTAGTCTTCATATGTCTCTCTCTCTCTCTCTCTCTCTCTCTCTCTGGCTTTGATGTAACTACATCTGTAATAATGTGTTCAGTGTGGGGTATCTGATTACTAACAAGTTATAGACAAGTTAGAGGGAGCTCAGACAAGAACACCGATAATTAGGGGTTTGGTTGGGATTGATTTGAGGAAAGATTAAAGAGCTACATTTTTACTTAGCTAAGGCCTTGATCCAGCAAAGCATTTAAGAATGTACGTAGTCCCATTGATGTTGGGGCTACTCGGGCTTGTAATTTTACATACATGCTTAAGTGCTTTGCTGAGGGCTTTCGCAATCGCAAATGGAGATATAAATCTACAACTGCTTGAAGGGTGGAAATGCCACCAGTGGACAAAAATCAGGGTGGACGGTTATGGCCAGAACCTACAAGTGTTGGCATAAAAATGAGGAAGGAACTGTTTGGGCTTCACATCAGCTGAGTGAGATATAGTAAATTGTGGAATAATCTCCAGAGTGCGGTGGTGGAAACCCTATCTCATCGGACACTTAAAAAACTAGAGTGGGGAAAAACGCTAGAAAGTACGCTGTGAAGTCATCTACCTGCCAATGCAGGATTGTTCATTAACAGACATCTCTAATGCCAATAAATTTATATTAAAAATATTGCTTTAGAAAATAGATCTGAAGTCATCCACACATTGCTCAATGAAAGAGGTTTGAAAATGGTTTTACATTTTTCACCTGAGCAGTTGTGTCTGTTTAATCTTGAGCATCCAGGTTTACCATCTGAGAAATTGGATGTGTACATGTGACGGTGGTGTCAGATGTACATGCTGCTAAGTTAGTGGTTTACTTAAATGTTTTTCTTCACAGTGGGGTACCTTCTTGCTAATGTTACTAGTGGAATTTGTAATTCTTGACATCTTAAATCGAGGGAAATTTTTTAAATTCAGATACCCAAAACACCAATTAAATATTTACCCAACCACGTTTAATTTTATTAATCATCAGCACTTGCTTCTGTATAATTAATTTTGCATTAACCTCTTTCAGCTGGATATGCCTAATGAACAGATAGTTGCCAATCTGGATGCAATTATTAAGGATGTCTGTACGTACAAGCCATTGAGCTATGGTAAGTAGCTTTTTCTTTAGGCTCTTAATTGAAGTTAAAGCAAATTACATTAATTAAGTAATAAGAAAGCGCTCTTCGTCGCTGACTATTGCCAAACACACATCACGTCCTCTGTCTTTAGGCTGGAGGCAGCTTTTCAGCCCTGATCCAGCATGTTACTGAAACTTTATGCCTAACTTTAAGCATATGAGTGGTCCCCTTGACTACAGAAGCACTATTGATGTGTGCCTTGCCAAATCAGGAGTTTAGCATTGCTATGCACTAAAGGACAACATAAGTCAGAAAATAAGCAAAATTACCGAACCCAACTGAGCTTGCAGGGAAGACTGTTACATAGGGCTTAGTGGAATTTGGCAGGACGAGGGGGTTGCCAAACTAGAAGTCTAGAAAAGAATAAGCAAGCAGAAAATTCTTTCCAGGCCTCTGCTTCAATTCTACAGCACTGGTGGATGCCTCTTGCGCTGTTGTGAGCCTTTATGGGGGTTGGATGTATGGATTTCAGTGCCAGTGTTGATTGGTGGTTCGACCTGATGTGGCTGCACTTCACCAGAGGATCTGGGGTCACACATCAGCCACCTACTTAGTGCAGAGAACTGTCACCAGCCCTATTTTTGCTGCTGATATTACAAATTCGTCAGTTTCTTTTCTGTTAACTTTCTAAGCAATAGGATGCGGTCACTTGTGAATAAAAATCCAGTCCGCGTGTTTCCTACAGGCTTCAGAGAAGTATTGGCTCTGTTCGGTGTTTTTAAGTTATAATCCGAACAATGTGGATCCTGCAGCATGCTCTTTTCATTGTTGACTTTATCATAAAGTAAACTCACAGTGAACGTCTTCTGCATGATTGGAGGAACAGGAGTGGTTAATAAACATCATAGTTTTAGAAGAAGCTGCCTGATGTTTAGTAGTTTTAAATAGAATATCCAGTACACTGCTATCTAATGTTAAATATTGCCTTGTCTTTTTAACATTTATATTGCTTCACACAATCACAGTGATTCTTCCCACTCGACTTTCTGTAGCAATTGCTCCCCCCTACCACACAGCGCTTGTGCTCACCTCTCACCGTTGTTGCATGTTATCTGTGGTGCTTGAAATTCCTGGCAGGATTTTATTTCTTTCCTATAGAAAATAAACTTTTTTAAAGGGTTCAGTGTTTTAAAAAAGATGTGGCTGATTGGATCACCTGAAGGATTAGTAATCAGCAGAAACAATAGAAGTCGAGTATCCTGACTTTCCAAGGTGTTTTTGATAACTACATCAATCTAATAAAGTGGACATAAGCTGCTGAAGTGGCTCAGTGCTGAGGAAGAGTCAGTTTTGCTCTTCAATGACTAATTCTTGCGATTTTAGTGTGTGGTGGTTACCACAAGGGGGTACATTTTTATTTTAGCTTCCTAAAAGTCAAACTTTAACCTAGGTAACAACTGAAAGGTGATGTACAAAATCTACCATTCTAAGTAGTTGCTGTTAGTTTCCTATTTTCCATTCTTCTTAAGCCCCCCTATGCACAATGTATAACAACCAAAAGTTACAGGATGTTTTCTTTACCATATGTGCATATAACCATGTCACTGAACATGCATGCTTAGTGTATAGCTCTCCTTATGAAAAACTATTCACTAAATTAAGCATGCAGATTCATATGTTGCAACATAAAATAATTTGTATTCATACTTCCCCCAAAGAGAACCTAATATATTTGACTTTTCTTTGGTTCCTTTTGTAGAAAGGCTCATTTTCCATTCAATAGCAGGAGTCCAGCTGGAATGGGGAAGTTGTTGGTGTTTTTCCATTAATGAATGTTTAGAATATAAATGACTAATTTATGAGTTTCTGTAGATCTGCAGATAGGGAAAATTAATTCTGCTGTGTTCCATATCCCTGGAGACAAAAATATGAAATCTAGGATTATTTTTTCTCTACAGTTTTTCTTGCCTGACATACCTAATAACAATTCAAAGAACGCCAGCTGCCCAGCAGTCAGTGACGTTGTATATTAACGTTGAGCTGCACTTAGCATTGGGGAAAAAAGATTAACTGTTCTAAATGAGAAATTTTAAATCATCACAAACAGAGCTACAAAGGAATAATGATAACAAAGATGAATATTTAATCAAAGTGGTGATTACTTTGGGACTAGAGCAATATTGGGTTTGTTTGTAGCACACTTGAAGTTTGCATTTATTACATTATTTGCCTTATTATATTTCAGTGCAGTATTCCATTTAAACTCCTTATTTAGTTCATTTTCAATGCTTTATTCTATTGCTTGCATTTTTTAGCACCAGCATACATTTGGTGCTATCAAATGTTGTCATTTCCCCTTTTGATATTTCCCTCTGTGATTCCTGACCTCCCACATCAAATGGACCACTAAGCTCCCTTTCCTGAATCCATCTTGGCTTTTCCTTTTCACTCCCCTCTCACCCTAAATAGAAATTTAGAACCACGACAGCCCTCGCTACCTTGTTCTTCAGGTGCAAGGCGCGCTTCTTCGACCTTGCCGTAGCTAATATAAACACAGAGCCTTCTGTACTTATAACTTATTTAAAAACACAATGAAAAACACTCCATAGCATGCACTTCCCCATCGGAGAGGCGATGAGAGAGAGTGAACTGCACGTGACAAACGGTCACATCACTTAATGTACTATTGGTGCACGCTCTCATTATGGTGATGAGGGAAGCTTAAGAACCTGTAGAACCCAAACAGAAGCCTGATCTCTCTCCTTTTCACAGGAGTGGGGCTTCCCAGCCCCTCACCAAGCTGTTGAACCTCATTCCTTTTGTGCTTTTGAAGGGGCCTCCAGGTAGGGTCAGACTGCCCTGTCTACCCCTCTTCCCCTCTCAGGTGTGTGGCTGTGCTCACCAGATGCTCTACCGTCCTCTCTCGCTGTCAGGTGAAGTCTGTGTGTGGTAATGCTGAGCCGGACCATATTTCTTCTGAGCAGAAATATGGACAATGCACCGTGGAGGTTGATTGCAGGAGTGCTGCTCTTTATTTCCTTCTGCTCGAATGTGAAGACAGCTCTGTGAGATGCATATTTCTTTGGAGGTGTAACACGTTTCCTCAGTCTGAGCTTTTAGTCTAGAGTTCTGCCCTGTTACTCCACTCTGCCCACTAGAGTTAGTTTCCACCATCCTGGAAAATAGATGGTGCCTCTCTACCTGGTCAAAGTGGGTATTTTTAATGAATAGAGATAAATCCTCAGTTTGAAATTAGCTTTTTCTATTATCAGGAAAAATTTTGTACGTTACTGTACAAATTTCAAAATCCCCTAAGTGATGTATTTAGGAACGTAAGTCACTTTTGAAAATTTTACCTTAGGATTACATGTTTGGTTGCAAGAACAAGAAATTTATAGGCTGCTAACGCATCTACATTATATACTAGTGGTACTGCTCCAGTCAGAATAACTGAACCATAACCATATTGATTTTGAATGAATCTGTAAAATTTTAAAAACTGCAGTACTTTTGTTAAGGTTTCTTCCCCACTTTGAACTTTAGGGTACAGATGTGGGGACCTGCATGAGAACCTTTAGCTTAACTACCAGCTTAGATTTGGTTTTGCTGCCACCACCCAAATTATTTGAGTTATTTGGGAACTTTGTCTACCTCCCCCCCCCCCCCCCCCAGAATATTACCCTCCCAAGTATTATAACCCTTCCCTGGGTAGCCGTGAGAGAATTTTCCACCAATTTTTTTGGTGAACACCGATCCAAATCCTTGGATCTTAAAACAAGGAGAAATTAATCATTCCCCCTCCTTTCCCCCCACCAATTCCTGGTGAGTCCAGATCCAACCCCCTTGGATCTTAAAACAAGGAAAAATCAATCAGGTTCTTAAAAAGAAGGCTTTTAATTAAAGAAAGAAAGGTAAAAATCATCTCTTTAAAATCAGGATGGAAAATAACTTTACAGGGCAATCAGATTCAAAGAGCCCAGAGGAACCCCCTCTAGCAAACAGAGGTAAACACTCTAGCAAAAGGAACATTTACAATTTGAGAAAACAAAGATAAAACTAACACGCCTTGCCTGACTGTTACTTACAAGTTTGAAATATGAGAGACTTGTTCAGAAAGATTTGGAGAGCATGGATTGATGTCTGGTCCCTTTTAGTCCCAAGAGCGAACAACCCCCAAAACAAAGAGCACAAACAAAAGCCTTCTCCCCACCAAGATTTGAAAGTATCTTGTCCCCTTATGGGTCCTTTGGGTCAGATGTCAGCCAGGTTACCTGAGCTTCTTAAAACCTTTACAGGTAAAAGGATTTTGATGTCTTTGGCCAGGAGGGAGTTTATAGTATTGTACACAGGAGGACTTTTACCCTTCCCTTTATAGTTATGACAGCTTTTCTCATAAACACACACACATGTATAACATACTCAGAGAATTAGTATGTAAGGTCCCCTGGGAAGAAAATGTAAGGGAAAAAGAAGTTCAGGAGAATTGGTAGTTTCTCAGAGCAAATATTTAAGGCAAAAACAAACAATCCTAATGCAAAGAAATATAGGAAGACTAGTAAGATGGCTCCAGTAGGAGCTCTTTAAGTTACCTGAAAATCAAAAAGGATTATTACTAAAAAGTGGAATCAAGGACATAGCTAAGAATCAGTATTAAAAATAGCCCAAGCACGTAGGGACAAAATCAGAAAAGCTAAGGCACAAAATGAGTTACACTTAGCAAGGGACATAAACGGCAATAAGAAGAGGTTCCATAAATGCATTAGGAGCAAGAGAAAGATGAAGGAAAATGTAAGTCCACTATTTACAAGGGAAGGAGAGCTACCAGTGGACAACATCAAAAAGGCTGAGGTGTTTAATACCTATCTTGCTTCAGTCTTCTCTTAAAGCAAAAAAAAAAAAAAAATATTAATGGTGACTAGATGCTTAACACAGTATTTAAAAGGAGGGAGGCAAGAATAGGGAATGGACAGGTTAAATAATATTTAGATAAATTATATGTATCTAAAGCGGGGGCTGAGTAAATTCACCCTAGGATCCATAAAGAACTAGCTAAAGAAATCTCAGAACCACTAGTGATTATTTTCGAGAACTCAGAGGAAGGGTGAGGTCCCAGAGGACTGGAGAAGGGCAAATGTGGTACCTATCTTTAAAAAAGATAACATAGAGGACCTGGAGAATTGTAGACCACTCAGCCTAACTTCAGTACTTGGAAAGATACTGGAATAAATTATTAAACTACCAATTTGTAAGCACCTATGAGATAATAGGATGATAAAATAGCCTACAGGGATTTGTCAAGAACAAATCATGCCAAACCAACCTAACTTTCTTCTTTGACTGGGTAATTTGGCCTAGTGGATGAAGGGAGAGCAGTAGACATGATTTATCTCCATTTTAATAAAGCTTTTGACACAGTCCCACATGACATTCTCATAAGCAAACTAGGGAAATGTGGTCTAGGTAAAATTACTATATAGTGGGTTCACAACTGGTTGAATGACCAGACTCAGAGTAGTTATCAGTGGTTCACTGTCAAACTGGGAGGACATACTTAGTGGGGTTTTGCAGGGGTCTGTTCTGGTCAGTATTTTCATTAATGACTTGGGTAATGGAGTGGAGACTGTGCTTCTAAAATTTGTGGATGATACCAAGTTGGGAGGTGTTGCAAGCACTTTGGAGGACAGGATTAGAATTCAAAATGACCTTGATAAATTGGAGAATTGGTTTGAAATCAACAAGATGAAACTCAATAAAGACAAGTGCGAAGTATTCCACTTAGGAAGAAGAAATTAAATGCGCAACTACGAAATGGGGAATAACTGGCTAGCCAATAGTGCTCCAGAAAAGGATGTTGAGGTTATATTAGATCACAAATTGAATAAGAGCCAGCAATGTGGTGCAGTTGCAAAAAAGGCTAATATCATTCTGGGGGTATATTGACAAGAGTGTCATATGAGACATGGGAGGTGATTGTTCCACTGCGCTTGGCACTGGTGAGGCCTCAGCTGGAGTACTATGTCCAGGTTTGGGTGCAACACTTTAAGAATCATGTGGACAAGTTGGACAGAGTCCAGAGCAAACCTGCCCTGTGGGGAAAGGTTAAGAAAACTGGACATGTTCAGTCTTGAGAAAAGAAGATTGGTGGTGGTGGGGGGGGAACCTGAGAACAGTCTTCAAATATGTTATGTGCTGTCAGAAAGAGGGCTGTGATCAATTGGTCACCATGTCCTCTGAAGGTCAGACAAGAAGCAATGGGCTTAATTTTCAGCGAGGGAGATTTAGGTTAGATATTGGGGAAAACTTCCTAACTATAAGGGTAATTAAGCACTGGAATAGGCTTCCAAGGGAGATTGTGGGATTCCTGTTGTTGGAGGTTTTAAAGACCAGGTTAGACAAACATCTGTCAGGTATGATCTTAGATATGCTTGGTCCTGGCTCAGCTCAGGGGCTGGACTAGATGACCTTTCAAGTTCTCTGCTAGCTCTACATTTCTCTGATCCCATGTCTGTATATAAGCATCATATCAGCACTGGTGTAAACTGACAACATTGTGGTTGAGAAATAAAGTGGAAATCAGGTGGTGTCCCAAGACATCTTTTAACCCCGTACGGCTTTGTGATACTGCTTGTCTTTAAACAACTGCTGGGAGGTAGGGGTGGATATGGTACACATCATGATCAGGTAAGTCATCCTGCAGGTATAAAAAATTCTACTAGAATAATTCAGAAGTTATTTTCTGTGTTTTGTTTTTTTAGGCCCATTTGTGCAACGCTTGGTTATTCGAAGTTCAACGAGTGAAGGTTTAAAACTAAATCTCAAGCGTTTTCTCCCTCAAGTAGAGGAAGTGGACAAAGATGTTAAAGAAACAGAAGCGCCAAGATAGCCTATCAGTGTATTATACTGCAAATTCTCTTAGCATTTTATGTTCAAGAATCTCCAGGAGTATTTAAAAATGTGTTTTCCTATTAATTTGTTTGATTACTCTCAGAAATTGGTGGTGTAGCCCAGATCTCATCTTAAAAAAAAAAAAAAAAAAAAAAAAAAAAAAAGTTAATAAATGTCATGTTTGAGATTTTGTTTTTAATTCCTGCAGTATCAAAGGTATCTTTAGACTTTGAAACACTTGACATTTCCTCCATATGCAGGTGAAAGCTTCATCAAGTTACGTTTGTTACACGTATTGTGATTTAACCAAAACTTACTTTATTATAAATTTCCATCATTATTGTATAACCTTCCAGGGCAATAGTCTCTTAATTGTGCATGCTTAATTCTCCATTACTGCTAATGGGAATGATGGGCCCAATCCTTCAAGGTGCTCTATCCCGGTTGAAACCAGTGGGAATAGAGTACTTGGCACTTTGCAGGAGGTGGGTATGCTCTATCCCGGTTGAAACTAGTGGGAATAGAGTACTTGGCACTTTGCAGGATTGGGTCCTGTGTATGCTTTAATGTACACTAGTTGCACTAGTTCATTTTGTTGGCGATAGATGTAGGTTTACTAGACAGAAATGGGTCAAATTCCACACTCCGTAACACCAGTATAAAAATTAATAACTCCACTGCAGTCAGTTGGTGTTACTCCTGAAATTTGCTGGAAATGTCATTCTGCTCTGCACATGAGGTTTACAGGGGGAAGGGATTGCCAAGGAAGTATAAGCTTTTCTTTGCACTTCTGTGATACATGGGCCTTTGAGTGAAGGATAGCCCCTGGGATAAGAAGTCCTTATCTTTTGTTAAGATTAAGACATTCTGTTAAAGGAAGAGAGAGAGATCACATGGATATACATAAATATCTTGGTTTCTTTTAGTTCTAAAACAGTTAACGACTGGAGCTCGGATTCTAGGACCCTGCGAGGTGGCAGGGTACCAGAGCTGTAGCCTGAGACTGAACATCTACACTGCAGTTAGACAGCCCCTTGGTCTGAGTTAACTGGCCTGGGCCAGCCACAGGTGTCTAACTGCAGTGTAGACATACCCTGAGAAGCCTTATCCCCCCGCCTTCCATCTGACACTGTAGAAGTCCCCCCTTGCCTTGGGGGCTGGGCACAGCGAAGCCTGTGGTGGAGTGCTCTTCCTGAGGTCATCTGTTTGCTTGCAGGGATTTCCTTGCATAAGAATGACAATAGTTAGCATTCTCACATAGATTTCCCATACAGACTCCTGTAACATCCCTGGGGTTGTAGGACATGTCTGAGGCTAGGTCTATACTACCTGCCTGAATCGGCGGGTAGAAATCGACCTCTCGGGGATCGCGACAATCGATCCCCGAATCGGCGCTCTTTCTCCACCAGCGGAGGTGGTAGTAAGCGCCGCCGACAGAAAGCCGCAGAAGTCGATTTTGCCGCCGTCCTCACAACGGGGTAAGTCGGCTGCGATACGTCGAATTCAGCTACGCTATTCACCTAGCTGAATTTGGGTATCTTAAATCAACTCCCCCCTGTAGTGTAGATGTACCCTGAGTAAGGAATGAGTAGTATCTGGGAGCTGTATTGCTATGGGCATAGTGATGGGCCAGACCTGCATATGTGCACTGCGGTTTGTAGAATTTACCTGAGTACTTCAGGACATCTGTGCAGCTGGCAGCCCAGAGCCCCATGACAGAACGATGTAAAGGAAACTCAGTGACTTTCCTGTCTCTTCTGCAGGCTTTACCTGCATGACCCTTCAGTTCTTGGCCAAAAAAAATGATTAGAGTTGGCTGAAGGTTTTTAATTGAGAGCTGGCTTTTTATTGTGAAAAATATGTTAAAAAAAAATTGGTCTGTTATAAGTAAATGAAAAATAGATAGTTTGATTACAAAATACTCAAAAAATGGGTCTGGTTTCAAACCCTTTAAACCGCCAACAGCTTTGGAATTTTTTGCTGAATTAGTGTTTAACTTTTTTGACCAGCTGTAGGGTTATGCAATTAGTTGAATCAATAACATTGAAAGATTTTGGCACCAACTAGCAGTTAATATTAATCCTTGTAATTCAAAATTGACCATTATATTTACCTCAGTTTTGATGTGATTAATATGGTACATGTGGACTATAATTACGTCCCTTTTTTCTCCCCAATGTACTTTTTGAGTAAAAGCTTTGAGACTGTAGCATAAGAACTCATGAAATTTTAACTAGTTGTCCAAAAATAATTTTACTCCACTTTACTGTGTGTAGAAACAAACAAAACCCCCTCTACCAAAGCATTATAAACTCACTGATCATAACCAGTAGGTGGCATTCATCTTCTGTGCAGAACAGTACAACTTAATTTGTCATGATGTGTTTTCTCAAGTCATCAAAGCACAAATCAAGAAAATTGAGGCCAAGAACTTGACATGATTCAGAATGGAAACTGGATATTTATATGGATATCTAGAAATCTAGAGTTATTAATGACAAACATTTTGGAAGGTATGTTAAACGTTGTGGTCCAGGGTCTAAGACAATCTCCAATACTAGCGATCAGGATGAGGCCTAATATAGGAGGCAGATAATCCCTCATTCTTCCTCTGAAGTATCTAACTACTGTCAGACAGGATGCTGGTCCAGATGGACCTTGCCACCTGGTCCATTAACCCCTCAAATCAAAGGGAGTCCTTCCATTGACTCTCTTTCAGGCAGTAGGTGAATAGATACTGTCTTGGATTGGAGATAAAATCCAGTGAGACTTGTACTGCACAATACTTTTTTCCTCAAGTAATCTTTTTTGCCACCAAAAATTTTACCAAGATATGAATATTAAAACCTGGGTTAATTTCATGTTCATGAAAGTGAGTGGCTGACATTGCTAGCAAAAATAGCGTGTCCAATTATGTGATGTGTTTGAAGATGTAGACTCTCATCTACTAGGCTGAAACAACCAACTTACTTTAAATGTTGACTACATTAGGAGTTGGACCAAATTCCAGAGAGTTGACAAGCTAATCCACTGTATCACCTATCCTTATAGAAATGTCTGTATTCTAGTTTAAAGTAGTGGAAATGTAGATATTAATTAAAACAATCTGTAAATATCATAGATAAAAATGTTTGCCATTTTTTCTTCATTTTTAGCAGAAGTTAGAATAAGTTGTAAGGTATTTCTTATAGCACTTGGGAAGCTCTGGCATATTAACCTATGAGCCACCGCTTTTGGCAACAACCAATGCACGGAAGAGGGTGAAAATTCATACATAGAATTGTTCACCTTTTCCTGTGATTTAATTCAGTTTATATCTGTCACCTATTGGCTGCTCTCTGACCACTGGGATGTGGGGTCCACTGAATTCTTGTATATACTGATGCCAGTATCCTAGCAACCTCAAGAGCAAGTTTAGTAGAATGTATTTGGAGTGCAATATGGTTAATCTCAAACTTAGGCACTGGAAAGGTGGAAGTATTGATGAGAATTTTATAGTAACTTTTTAGTAATACCAAAATGAAACTTGTTCCAAGAACTCCCAGGATATTTTTGTCTAGCTTCACTAAATAAACTACTACAGTAGCCTCTAGAACCTCCCACTGAAATTGAAGCCCTAATGTACAAACACCATATATGACAGTCCCTGCTCAGAAGTCTGAATGGACAAGACCGATGAAAGGTGGAAGGGGAAAGATAGGAATAGGGAAGTGAAGTGATGTGCCCAGGGTCACACAACAATCAGTGACAGAGCTTGAATTGAATTTAGGTCTCTTGATTCACAGCCCAGTGTCTCATCCACTAGTCCATACTGACTCTAAAAGCAACAACAACAAAAAAGGCACACTAATTACCAGAAATATTTTGTACGCTGAGCAGAAATTACTACGTTCAACTTCCCTGTATTAGAGACTCCTGCCAGGAGCACTGGATGCCTCCAGTGACAATGCACTATGGAGCTTTTGCCTCTAATCTACAAGTTCAAATGCAGGACAAAAGTGACCCAAATAACTACCACTGGAAGGCTGCCTGGGGATCTGTGTTAAGGAGTTGGTGATCTTAGGTGTGTGCATAACAAAACTCACCGTTGCAATTTGTCTCAATTGCTATCCTAAATTGAAGAAATGGGGTTTACGTTTAATTCTGGAAGAGGTGATGTAGGGCAGTTCTTCTCTTTAGCAGGACTGAGTCCATAGTCTAGGACCTGTTCTGGTGATGAGAAAGTTCTGTCCCCTGTACTCACCGATGTCTCCCTACTGGTCAGCAGTTTCATTGTTCTACTCTCATGGAAGATCATGGTCACAGAAGGAGAGGTAGTTCCTTGGGCAGCTAGGGTCAGTCCCTTGAAGGGATTTGAATATCTTGAACTGTCCTCTGTATTCAGTGGGAAGCCAGTGTGCAGATCAGAGCACTTGAGTTAATGTGTTCACAGCAACCTGTGTTGCTAAGCAAATGGGCTGCTGTTTTGTATTTTTCAGGACATGACTTCATTCCTAAGTTATGTAAAACTGTACCACAACTAACAATAAGCATGTCTCAAATATATAACTGTCCGCAGTTAGAAAAACAGAATTTATAAGACTTTCTGTAGAAGCATCACCTGGTGAGTCCTAATTATTTCAGCAAAGGAAGGTAAGTGGCACAAAATGTTTTGCCTGTGGCATCAGTACACCTGAGGCAAGCTCTGTTTATGCAGAGAAGGAGTGGGGTGGCAAAAGAGAAATGGGCAGTGGATAGGGGGGTCTTTGTCCCCAAAGAGGAGTAGGAAAATGGGCCTTTCCAAGTTGTGTAGTTCAGCTGCCCTTTGAATTTGGGAGCCCATCGATGAAGGCAGAGACATCTGTATTCACACGATAGAGCAGCAGTTTAATAGATAACCCTGGGAACATGCAATCCTTTAGATGAGAATTAAATTTGTGCCTGCTATCTCTGTATAGGGTTCTGCGTACATCTTGAAGGAGCTGTCAGTGATTTTTCATTTTGTACAAGTGCTTGGTAGAGTATGAAATGGTTTACTATTGAGAATAGTTCACTCAGACAAAGCGTATATTGTGTGCATTCAGTTTCCAATAAACCTGCTCTTTTTTATGCTAAGTAATGTTATACAGAAGTAACTTTTATGAGATACTGTAACATGGAACACTCTAAGCTTGTGAATTGAAGGGACCTAGCTGTTTTTAGTGAAA
This sequence comes from Trachemys scripta elegans, assembly GCF_013100865.1. Lineage (NCBI taxonomy): Eukaryota > Metazoa > Chordata > Testudines > Emydidae > Trachemys > Trachemys scripta. Next base: position 13,590,195 of record NC_048302.1, read on the forward strand.
GTAGAAGATATTTACAATCATGAAGAATGTCTTACAGCATCTATTGCATGTGATTTATTCCTTCCCCCTGCTTCAGTCTCTCATTCATTTAAAAGATGGTCCAATTAATGAAGCACAAATATCCAGATAATTTTATACCATTACTTCTGAAACTGTAAGGCTGACCTTCATAGAGCAGTCCTTTCTTGAAACAAAACAAAGCCCTATAGAGTTCAATAGTCCTGGTGCAAAAACCATGTAGTAGTACTATATCTGTTGTCAGTTGTAATGTTGGGATCAAGGCCCTATTTAGTTGGGTCTGCGAATACTTAAATTGTTTGATGGTAAATGAAATTATTCTGATAAATTTGTAAAAATAACATGTCTTTGGGTTGGACGTTATTAGAGCAAAGTATGATTTTACCTCTATCAGCCACCTAATTTAGAACACTGAGATAATTGTTGTAAGAAGATGCGAGTTGATGGATGTGCTGATTAGGCCATTAGTTATTATCATAAAATATCAGTTTTTGCTAAGGTTGGACTCCATTACTCAACACAGAAGGCGGACCCCATACATTCTGTCTTTTGCTTTTTTAGAAGGCCATCTGTTTGTGGTAAACCCAGCAAACTTTTGCAAGGCAATGATCATTCATGCTGGCACTCTCCACGCTGAGATAAGGTCTAAAGACTACTCACTGTGAGAGAACTGAGCCATGTTGACTTGGATCCAGAATACTTGGATCATCTAATTAGCCCTGAAGCTACAAAGGTGGTCCATGAGGTGGAGAAAGCAGAAGATGACCCCTATGAAAGTGAAGATCATGTGGAAGGGGAGTATTTTCTCCAGAGCAGACACTGACAACATTGGAAAGTGACATGCCCCTCCCTTCCCTGGATACGTCTCTGGAGGAAAAAGAAGTGAAAGATTTGAGTCATCAGCTATATGCCTGCCTGACCCAGTTTGTTACTGAGACTTCCCTGTGTTCTGAGTTCTGACCTTTTCCATCAGCTGGTACCAGTTAACAACCACCACAAGAGTTAAAAGATCCCAAGAAATGAAGTTTGAACTCTTTCCTTTTATTGTACAGGAGGGATACCTCTATGCTTCAATGTCTTTCTAAAAGATCTGCTCTAGGAATTACTTTGTGGAAGTTCTCTGACCTGTGGTATACAGGAGGTCAGACTAGATGATCAGAATAGTCCTTTCTGGCCTTGGAGAGAGAAATTGTCTGTGTGTAAATGGCACCTTTCATGGTTTCCTAAAAGTAAAATAGACGTTTCATCCAACTAGTCAGAACATTCTCTAAAGTTAAAAAGTCGTTATTGAAAGCTGCTGCTGTGTATGATTACAGCGGTGATGGGGCAATTAAGACTGTAGAAGGGCTTCTGTGCTATTGTGTGTGAACATATCCTGGAACAGCGGCATTTATGGAGGAGGTGTAAAAGTGGAATTTCTGAGAAGCATTCTAACAGTTATACTTTCTTAAGGTGGACCAAGATGGAATTACCACTTACTTTAGGTGATCTCACTTAGCAAAGGTCTTAAGACCAGAATGGACATTTATGTTCTATGGCCATTCGTGTCCTTCACCAGCTGGTTGGGATCATAGAAACTGGCTCTTCCTGAAATTCTCCAGGAATTGCAGGTTAGCAAAAGTGATTCTTCTCATGTCAACCTCATAATTTGATTTAATTACCCACTGTATTGATTTATTTATTGGATAATTTGAACCTGTTGATTTATTGATTCAATTTAAATTGTCATTTGATTTTAATAATTGTTTTATTATTACATAGCTCAGTGATATGTATGTTTAGTTTTATATGTACTTGCTTATTCTTAATATCCATAAAAGTTCACAAAGTTGGTTTATTCTACCAACATTTTAACATGGGTCAAGTATCCTGAAGGGCAAAGATCAGTAAAGTGTGTGGGAGCAACCTCTCTGTCCCTAAATGACTACCTATGTCCCACACATTACAGATTCGTCTCTATATGCAGTTTAAGGAAGCCAAGGAAAGATGAAATAAAGATACTTTAATTTTTAACAGGGGTGTGGTTTTGTAAGCACATGCCAAGACCTAATTCCATAATTTAATAAGTACTGATTGCCATCATTACTTGAGTTGCAATAGCAATAGACCCCAGCTGATATTTGCATCCCACTGTGCAAGGTGCTTTACGTGCACATAGAATATCTCTGCCTTGAAGGGCTTACAGTCTAAATAGAGAAGACACAAAGGGTGCCGAAGAAGGAAGTAGTAGTATCCCCATTGAGGCCAGATTAAGGGCTGATCTACAGACAGTTTTTGTACCACTAGAACGGTGTCTATTTAGAAACCAATAATAGCTGAAGTGATACAACTGCTAGTGTTGACACGGTTTTATTGGTATAAAGGTGCTTATAGCTGTCTAGCTTATCCCCAGACATTTATACCAGAATAACTGCATCAACTATTATTGGTGGTATTCTAGTGGTACAAAAACTGTGTAGACCTACTCTGAGTCACTGGCCCAAAGTCGCATGGGACGTGTGATGAGCTGGGGATTGAATCCAGATCCCCTGAGTCCCGGGCCAATGGCTTAATCAAAAGACTATCAAATACTGATTTATGAACAGAGGGTATATCGTTTGCTAAGACCAAAGTGGAAATGATTCAGCAAGAAGGAAGAGACGGGGGAACAAGAACAGGTTCCCCAAGAAGGCGAAGGCAGGGGTTGGGGGGGGAGGGGAGAACAGGTTCCCCAAGAAGAAAAGTTGTGGGGCAGAGGAAACATCTACTGTAAACCTAAAGAATACACTACTCAAAATGCCGCATTTCCCCCAAAAAGGCCATTAGCCCAATCCACATATGCTTGCTTTCTCTCTCCCTGCCAGATTTTAACAGACTCACATTTTTAACTGTGTCTGCCCAGGCTAACCTGGCTTTGGTAATTTTGATTTCATCTACAAATATTTGATTAAACCAAAACAAAACAAATTGAATCAGGTTACAACATCTAAGGTCACAGATCCTCTTTGAAGCTAAAAATGTGTGCACTTGTTACCCATAAGATAAAGTTTGCAATTCTGACAAGGAATGACTGTTATTAATACTGGTGTCAAAAATAACGGCCCCCACTGTGCCTAATGGTAAAAATAGTGCACTTCAGTAAATGTACCACATTCAAAATGAGGCATGACTCCATTTGAAGTTATCCTGGGTGAAGCTAACTATAGCTTTAAGCAAGGAGGAACAGCCCATGAAACCACAGATTTGCAATTAATAGACACGGGAAAGTGTGCCCAAATAAGGAGGAAATATAAAAAGACAAGCACACACAAATTTAGGCAGAATGAGTGACTTGACCTTCATGTCTAATCCAGTAATATAAATTGGTATGTTTCTCTTTAGAAAACTAAACTGCGTGGGTCAGACTAAGCTGACAAAGCTTTTATCAAAAATACCGGCGTGGAAAGGAAAGCACTTAGAAAAGGGGAATATAGATGTCATGCATTCCATACCCAAAATTAAAGCTAGTGAGATTAGCCATTCCATACCAGAGATAGGAGCTGAATTTTCCAGTTTGCCGACAGTTACCACTAGTGCTGTTCAACAGTTGTCTGTTAGCTACAATCAGAGCAAAATATGCAGTTCAAAATATTCACAGCAAGTGATCTGATTCTAAAGATAGCTCTTATCTTCAGTCGACCACTAAAATTATTTTATTTCCCTGGTGAAATAAAATCAGTTCTCTGTGTTGCCAGAATTTAACCAGTTAGATATGGGCTGTGCCCAGGACTAAGTTAATGAGCTACCGGGTTAATGAATTCGGGAACGTAGCACATCAAGCAGAGATGAACCAGATTTTTCAAAGTGACCGATGATCTTGGAATGCTGGATTTTGGGTGCCCAACTTGAGGCATCATAAAGGGTGTGAATTTCAGAAAGTTCTACACACCTGATTGCTGAAATTGGGGCTCCTTTAAGATAACACGAGTTGAGCACTGAAAACAGAGGCATCCTAAATGACTAGTCAGTCTTGAAAATCTTGGCCAAGACTAATAATATCTGAGTAATGGAGCCAATGCCTGTGTTCAACCTTTGAGCGTGTCCAATTCTGCTCCCATTGAAGCCAATGGTGAATTCTTCCCCCATCAAAATGAATGGGCGCTTAAGCTAATGCTGAAGGAATTGAAAGTCCCACTCTGGAATATGAAAATACCATCCAAATGTACAATTGGCTATTGCCTAAGACCTCACTCCTACCATCATCTATGCATATAAGTGATTTTGGGCCAGATTCTGCATTGGTAGCGAAGCTCCCACTGATTTCAGTGACATGAGCATGTGAGTTGTCCAAGTGAACTCAATGGGACAATTTACAGGCATAATATTATTCACACATGTAAGTGTTTTCTGGACCAGGGCTAGAACTATTTGGATGGAGTTGGCTGAAGGCAAGCACTAAAGGATTTTCTTCATTCCCTATCACAGTTCCTACAATCCCTTTTTCCCCCCTTTGCAGCCCTATTTTGATATAACTGCTGGCAGTTTCAGTTATCTCAGTCGAGAACTGACTTGCTTTGAAGATTCCTAAATACAGATTATTGATTTAAAAAACCCGCAAGTAATGGACATTTCGCAGATTAATTCCAACATCAATGACAAGAAATAATACAGAGAAATAATCATGCCAAAGACTCAACTACCAGAAGAGCACCAAGCATAATGGCAGGGCCGGTGCTACCATTAAGGCGAACTAGGCGGTTGCCTAGGGCGCCAAGATTTGGAGGCACCAAAAAGCGGTGCCTCCAATTTTTTTTTTTTTTTTTTTTTTTTTACAGCGTTCCTTCCCGAGCGGTTGTCGTTCCACTTCTCCTGCCTCCCAGGCTTGCAGCGCCAATCAGCTGTTTGGCGCCGCAAGTCTGGGAGGAGAATTAGAGCGGGGGCGGCGTGCTGGGGAGGAGGCGGAGCAGAGGTGAGCTGAGGTGGGGAGCTGCCGCGGGGGGGCACCTCAGGGCAGAGGGGAGCTGCCGCAGAGCGGAGGTGCACAAGGTGGAAGTTTTGCCTAGGGCACGAAACTTCCTTGCACCGGCCCTGCGTAATGGGGCCCTGATCCCTCACAGGGCTCCTACATTGCCAGGACAATACAACTAATAAATCATGTAAAAGCTTGGATTCCATGTACTCCTCTGTCACAGGGTGGGATTCTCCCTTGCGGCGCCTCCTGCTGGTCATCCAGGGAATTAGCTCGCCAGCCTCCAGAGCGCCCTCTGCAGGCTGGTGTCTCACTTGCCACTGGGTCCAAGTCCCCCCTGGTAGTACCCCCACAAATCTGGGTCTCCCCTCCCCGGGGAACCCCTACCCTCTATCCCCACCTCACCTCAGACTATGGCTACTGCCAGTCTCGATCTAGCCCCCGTTCCCTGGGGCAGTCTGCAGGGTAAATGTCACTCATCATTGGTAAGAGGGGTTTGGATCTGCTGCCTCTGGCTACCCTTGGGCTGCCCCTCTGCAACCCCAGTACCCTTTCTGGCCTTTAACAAGGCCTGCAGCCTGGGGAGTTTCCAGGCTGGAGCTCCCCAGCTCCTCTAGCCTTCCCCCAGTCCTGCTCCCTACTTTAGGTACCCAGGTACACTCCCTAGCAGCCAGGCCCTTCTCCTTCAAGAGCTATAGGGAGAGTCCTTGCTCTTGGCCCACTGCCCTTTTATAAGGGCCAGTTCGGCCCTAATTGGGGCATTGCCCCAGCTGAGGCTGCTTCCCCAATCAGCCTTTCCCCAGCTACAGCCCTCCTCGGGGCTGTTTTTAACCCCTCCGGGCAGGAGCAGGGTAGTCATCCCGCTATATCCTCCAAAAATGCTATACCAAGATTTTTTGTGGTGAAAGAGTTTTCACAACTTCTGGGTTATTTTAAAGCTATAAATTACATGGCTGTTATGGAAAATTGATTTGATGGTAGTGTTTTTTTAAGTCCCTGCTTGCAATAGAGAATGAAGTGATCTTGTTGGTGGCAGAGGAAAGCCAGGAGTGCTGGCTAGAGAGAGACAAGGTGGGTGAGGTAATATTGGACCAACTTCAGTTGGTGAAAGAGAAAAGCTTTCTAGCTTACACAGAGCTCTTCTTGAGGTCTGCCCATGTGTTGAATATTCGGTCAATGTACCCCTAAAAAAGTCAGCCAAAAATGTGACTGTTCATCCATTTATCATTATATGATTTTTTTAAGAATTTCTGGTAGGGTTGCCAATTATGGTTGGCTGTATTCCTGGAGGTTTCATCACATGACAATATTTCATTGGATATTAATCTTTCATTCCTGGAGACTCCAGGACAATCCTGGAAGGTTGGCAACCCTAATCTCTGGTATAACCATCATAAGAGTCAATCCGGCCACTGTTTACAAGTGAGCGTAGGGCATGCCACTGTGAGCAGTTCAATTGGCTTCATAGCCAAGGGGCATACTCATGGAAGTTAGCTTGACCCCTAGCTGCCTGTGGCCTGCAGTAGCCAGCTTTTATTTTGGGCCAGCTTTTGAAACCCCTCTGGCAGAGTAAGACCGCACACTGTGTGAGTTCAGGCACCAGCCCCCGCCCCTCTGTGAGAAAAATCTGAGTCAAATGCAAAAACTATAATAGGGAGTTAAAAGATACAGCTGCAACAAGGTGCCCAGTGCTCTGCATTCCCTTCTTGCCCGAGGGAGTTCAATTCTCCAGTTTCACATGCTGGCAGGCTAGGAACTATGGAGTTGATAACAAACAAACCAACCACAACCAGGAGGAAACGGGGAAAAGCAGAGCTAAGATCATACTTCCCACACAAGATGATCAGACCAATCTGACTATGTCTAGGGTGACCAGATATCCCAATTTTATAGGGACAGGCCTGATATTTGGGGCTTTTTCTTATATAGGCTCCTATTGCGCCCGATCCCCTGTCCTGATTTTTCGCACTTGCTGTCTGGTCACCCTAACTGTGTCCCAGGTGGTGGATAGAGCTGTGTGCTGCAGATAGTTGGAGCATGTTCTGCTTCTGTTAGGTGACAATTCATCTGAAGTGTCAGAATTCTTTACACTCCAAAAAGCACACGGTTGACAACTCGGGTGGATGACACTGTATCTCCAATTCATTTGTAACTGTCTTTGTGAAAACCGTTCTGTCTGCGGGGGAGTGATAATCTAGGTTAGAAATTTGCGGGGGAGCTTGTACACCTTGAGCAAAACCTACACAACTATTTTTAAAAAGGAATTGTGATGCAAAGCGTAATCTGTGGCAATTCTTTCCTTGTCCTCTGAAGGGTAAATGCCTTTCCAGCAGGAGGAGTCCTTTGACTAAGTAGCTATCAGCATGTCTTCCATGGATCGCTCTGGCAGATCGCAAGGGAACCAGACTGGATTGAAAATGCTATGGAAGAGGCTGCATGTTATTTTAACTTTAACACTAGCAACAAAGGTATGAAATACGGAGAAAAGATCCCTAAAATGTCCCTTGTGCAAGGCTAGTTAAATCTTATTTCCCAGCTACCGTAATATCCATAAGCACACTGTAGCAAAATGAGTTTCAGAAATAACACACAGACAAGTTGGCTCCCAGTAGAAGCTTTAGAAATAAGCCAAGACCTGCAATATTGGCAGTCACCTTAAATGAAATGCTGCAGTGTTAAAGAGAGGTACATTTTCCACGGAAGGCGGGGCTTTCAACCTAAACAAAGCTCAGGTGACTTTGTATTGGAAAAGCCAAGATCACAGGCTGGAAGAAACTGTGTTTAATTAAGGCCCAGATGATCTCCACTAGTTACATCAGCAAAGGAGACCTCTGCAGCTGTAGAAGGATTCAGCCAAAGGAGAGCCAGAACAGCAGTACAGAAGGTCAAACACCTAGGTAGGACAGTTCTAGCCTCTGTGTATCTGGTTCCTTTCCCCCTAGATCCTAGGAATGTGCAGACTTAGATGGTTTTGCCAGTTCCCAGCTCCCTCCCCATTAAAGATCTTGAAGTCTTTAAACCATGATTTGAGGACTTTAACAGCTCAGACATAGGTTAGGGGTTTGTTACAGGAGTGGGTGGGTGAGAGTCTGTGGCCGGCGTTGTGTAGGAGGTCGGACTAGACGATCATAATGGTCCCTACTGACCTTAAAGTCTACAACTCTATGACTCTAAAGTTGAACCTCTGTGAGTGTGCTGGACTGTAGTGAATATAGGGGAGTTAGAGAAATGGCCTTCTTCCCCCCCAAAAAAAGTTTTTCTACAGGGTGGTGTAGGGTTGGGGAGAGAAGGACTGGTCTCAAGGATCTGCGCCGTTCCAATGCCTTGAAGTGTTCTTCATTGTTTGTCAAGTCAATTTTAAATTCAACTTCTGCCTAACAACCACCTTACTTACCACCTTTTCCATGGGGTGAGCTGAAAGCATTTGACAGCCATTTATTAAACCTCTCGCTACCTTTGTGAGGTGCCAATGGTTCATATGGGTATTCCTGTCTATGTACAGAAAAACTGAAATAAAGCGAGATTGTTTTATTTTCAAAGTGACTTGTGATCCAAGACGTTTGCCCGAGACACCTGAAAGGGGGCCCATCTTCAGAAACTGCTGAGAACCCAGCCCCTGGAAATCAGACCTCTTAAGGAGTCTCAGTTTGGGCACCCAAAATCAGTGTCTTTTAAAAACCTAGGCCTGTATGTCTTGCTCAAGGCAGCACAGCCAATCTAGGGGTAGAGATAGAACTAAAAACAGGGCAGACTATGTTTTCTAAGCTACTGGGCTGGATTTTAAAATAATCAAGTATTTGTAAGGAAATATATAAAGGTACATGGAAAAAACAGCTTTTCAAATAAGACTAAATGAAATATAATAAGAGATTTAAATGATGTAATAGGCTTTGTGCTGTAGGGATGAATTTCATTCCATAGCTTTATCGCAAATCAGAATATATGGGAGGCAGTTGTATTTTCTCTGGGAAAATAAAACCCATGAAATGCCTTAATGTGTACTGTTAATCCAGAAGGTTTCCTTTCTTTTTTGTAATTACAGACATCATAAATCCCTCATCCTTCCTGGTAAAACAATACTAGCTGTAAAGTTAAGTATGAATGCACTAATGTTAAACCAATCATTATTAATTAAATCCCATTGTCCTGAGGATGAAGGTTAATCCATCCTCCAGAAAGAACATGCCCTTGTATACCATTGTTGTATTTATTTTTCTTATGAGAACTGTGAATTTGTTGAGATACAGCTGCAGCCTGTGGCAGAGAGTAGCAGCTCATCTTTAATCACTGTCCCATGCCAAGGAAAACACCCCAAGAAAAGGGGTTTGCACTTAATTTCAGAAGGAACTGCTGTTTGCTTTCCAGTTCAGTAAAACATTGTTATTAAAGCTGAATGTCTTTGCTGCTGAATGTTTGTTAGGAAGTCTTAAGTGACATGTTTTTCGGGGGGGGGGGGGGGGGGGGAAGGAGCCCCTCCCCGAACATATTACACTATGCTTCCTCCATTGTTAGAACCAGGACTTTTGATTCTTGGTTATTTTACATATTTTTTTTCTTTTGGGAAAGACCAACTGGGAAGTTCAGAAGATGTACAGGACTGATCCCTGTCATCACAGATCTGATCGTCTGTCACTCACTGAAGGTTTGTGGTCTTCTTGTGAACTCCGTTTCAGACATATTTTTATATCAGTCTCCAGGCTCTGCACTAGTCCATCAAATTAGCTTATCCCCAACAGAGCCTAGCAGAAATAGAGGTGGGTTCAGAAACAGGTTCTTAATAATGAACAGTAAGAGAAGGTAGATGGGGGGAGGTGGGGAGGAGTGTTTCTATCCACCCTTTCTCATAAATCAAGAACAAGGAGACATTGTGATGAAACTGGAAAATGGCAAATACAAAAGTGATCAAATGAAACACACAATTATGCTGTGGAACGAGGGATTTGTTATGTCTGTAATTACAAAAAATGGTATTGTTAAGGCCAAGAGTGTAGCTGGATTCAGAAAAGGATTGGACAGTTTATGGATAACAAGAATATCTAGAGTGATAATAAAAAGCGACAAAGAGTCCTGTGGCACCTTATAGATTAACAGACGTATTGGTGATAATAGTAAGCATAAAAAAGCCGAGAGTTTGGCAGATCCTTATCCTCCTAGGCATGAACCAACCTCTAACTACTGTGGGTTAAGAGGAAACTTTCCTTGGGGACACGTTATCCTATAATTGCCTACTGCAGGGTTTCTTGTACCTTCCTCTGAAGCAGCTGGTGCTGGCCCCTATCTGAGTCAGGATACTTGAATTGATGGATCTTGTCTGCTCCAGTGTGGCAATCCCTGTGTCAATATTGGAGTATTTTTGAACCAGGCCTGAGGTATTTGTTCTAAATGCAAGAGCTAAGAGCTTGATCTTGAAAGATGCTGTAAACTCCATGGGGTATGAATTACTCAACACTTCTCAGGATCAGGCCCCTTCTACTGTATATGTGCGTGTTTGTGTGTGTAATCTTGACCCCAATTTTCAAATGTGGACATCTAAATTAGGCCACCTAATTTCTGATCTGGCCACTCAAATCAATATTTAGCTGCCTAAAATGGGTGTTTTGAGTGCCTAATTGCAAAACTGGGTGCCCTAATTTAGGCACATAAATTTGAAGATGGGGCCTCTAAATACGTATACATGTCAAAAACACAGATTCGCATGCATGAGATTTTATAGTGGGGTGTGACAAAGCTTTTGTTCCTACAAGTTTGGGATGACTCTGTTAGTCAGGAGTACTTAGACCTCTGAAACATGTGGATGGGAGGGATTTAACTTTCAGGAGATGAAGTGGTTTCCAGGTGGAAGCAGCTGGAGAATTAGTCCATGTTTGTTGGTGTTTTGAAGATGTGCAGCATTGGAGATTGTGAACTTTCTGGGGCAGGGCCTCTCTGTTCTTTGTACAATGGGGCCCTGACCTTTACTTGGTCTTTTGGTACTACCCACATAGAAATAATTAATAATAACTGTATACGTGATATTACTTTGGTCCCTCACAAGCCGGTTGTAATCATGCAATCTCAAAGCTCGTGTTAACCTGGGTAGCCTGAGATTTACTTTGAGATTGAGCTAGATGTTTTCCTTTGAACATTTATTCAAAATAAAAATGAAACAATATTAAATTCAACAACTTCCATTTCCGATCATAATTAGGGATGGAGAAAATACATAGGTGAAGTTTTACAAATTCTCTGGAAAATTCAGAAACAGTATAGAGGTGCTGGCCAAAGACTTCAGATTTATTTTGAAATCCACATTTTTTTTTGTGAAGAAAAATATTCTTCATTTCAATCCCTGAACTGATAAATTTCTAAAAGCTTTTAAAGGATGGAATTTGAGCTCTTCTATCTGCTGAGCAGCTCCTTTAGAACAGACTCATTATTAACGCAAGTTACTATAACAGCAGCTTCAGACTTTATAAAAATTGTAACAGCATTTGCATTGTCATTGCAAAATAACTCTCCCATTGACATGATATTTGGTGTATATTTTTTGGAGGTTTGATGTGATGGGAGCGGAATTGTTTTGACATTGAGAAGGTGGGTGGGGGAGAGAGAGAGAGAGAGTGTGTGTGTGTGTGTAATAACCATCTTGAATCTATGCTCTATTGCTGAATTGAATCTGAACCTTTATTAAGGTCTGGAATAGTTCAGTGAAGAAAGTTCCCTGTCCAAGGTCTCAGACCCCCTGTATCAGCCAACTGGACCTTCAGCTTTTCCTGTCTGCTGACCTTTAGATTCCCATTAAGGAGCTTCCATGGCCAACCCCCGACTTCCCTATTCCCCACCCTAACCCTCCTCTCTTATCCCTTCTCACAAGCCCCCCTTAAAGGTAATTTGTGGGACCTAATTGTGCAAGACACCAATGCACAACATTTAAAGTCAAGGCACAAGGGCAGTGTACAGCTGGGCCCTGTAAACCATTTATCGTTAAGTGTGATTCATAGCAGGAGCATAGACATTTACATGGGATGGGCATGAACTAGGGAGAGGCTTTGGAGGGTTCCTTTAGTTGGAGAAAGGTTGCTTTGACCTTGTTGGACGGGTAAGTGGGTGGGACTTCCGTAGGTAGCCTAGATAAATGAGACACACTCACAATATACAAGGAAGGGCTGGATGCACCAAAACATGCAGGATTATTTGACTCTTCCCCCGAGCTGCTGTACTTTGTTATCACAACTTGAAAAAGAAGCCAATGCCCTTTCCAAAGGAGCTTGAATCCGGCAACAAATTTACCCTCTTCTCCCAAGAGGGCAACAGTTCAGAGTCTTGTCACTTTACAGCTGCTTGAGTCAGCGACTGCAAAATGTGTTGTGGACCCTGTTGGGAGAAAGATGTGAAGATGAGAGAGAGAGAGTGGTGCAGGACCGGATACACAGGGCAACACGGCAGAAATGGAAAGGAGAAATGGGACAGAAAGCAGAGAGAAAACAAAATCTGGGATGGAAGAGAGAGAGGAAGTGAGGGAACAGAAGAGAAAAAGAAAGACTGATGCTAACAAGGAAAACAAAGCAACAGAAATAGGAAAAAAATATAAGAAAAGATAGGCAACAAAATAGAAGAGACAAAATACATACAGGTATTAAAAAACCCAGGAAAACAAAAAGCAGAAGGAAAATTTTAGAAATAAACAATAGAGGTAAAAACACAAAGACAAACAAAAACATTTAGACCCTGGAATTCTACTGCTGTTATTGCTGTATTTTATTTTAATAGTCTTCAAACATTATTTTCATTCCCATATAATACAGTAATTAAGATCCTAATCTTGCTTGGGTTGAAGTCAGCAGAAGTCCATGGTATGTCACTGGGAGAAGGGGCATGTGCAGGCAAGAGTGGGGGTGGGGGGGATGAAGGGGCAGTTTGCCTTGGGTCCCCAAACCAAGCGTTGCAGGTAGTGACCTATCGCACGGGGTCGCAGAGCCTCTCACTGAAACTTGCCCTCTCGGTCATGATGGAGCCACTGGCCTAAATCTGAGTGTCACTGCGACCCTGTGCACCAGGTCGCAACGCCCAGAGAGCCAGGCCCAGGCCCAGCCCCAGCCCCACAGAACCGGAGCCGAGCTGCCGATGCAGGCTGAGTGCGGCCCAACTGTGTGGCCCATGTGAAAAATGTCGGGGAGCACCCCTGAGTGGAGTCTCAAAAGTGAGCAGTGCTGCGTGGTCAGGGGGAGGGGAGCAGCACTGGGTGGTCACTGCATCCTCTTTGCAGCTTCTACCACCATGTATCCTATGGAGGATCTGCAGATTTCATTGCAGTGGAAACTCAGGGAGGGTGGATACCAGAGGTCAGGCTGGCACAGTGATCTGTGACTGGCACGTTAAATGGACACAGGAAGGGCTGGGATCACTGGAGTAATTTCCTTCTGGTTCAGCAAACCAGAGATTTCTAACAATGCCTTACATCTGTCCAGTGCCTTTCTTCAACAGACTGTTCACTTACTCCCCCGCTGAACAGCAGTTACCTCCTGGTGGAACATTGCAACCAAACAGAAGCACAGATCAACACTGTGTAACAGTTTAGGGCAGGAAGTGAAGAATTCCGCATCTAGCTGAAATCGGTGTGTGTGTGTGTGTAACATTTATGTAGGCGGCAGGTAACAATCTGAGTAGGAACGTCTGCAGGAGCGTTAACACCCACAAAGTGGTAAGCACTGAGCTAGCTTCTGGTAATGAGTGATTACTTTTCATCCCGTACGTGTCTCCTTCCAGGGAGCAGCAAAAGAGGCTAATGGCCCAGAAGGAGGCAACTTAAAGTTTCTGTTATTATTATCGGCATTACACTGATCTAGCTACCTCCTCTCCCCCAAAATTGGAGCCCCATTGTGCAAAGCACTGTACACGCTCATCATGAGAGACAGTCCCTGTCCCAAAAAGCTTGCAATCTAGGTAGCTAAGGGGTTGGATGGGAAACAGAGGCACAGAGAGTTGAAGCAACATAACAAGTCATACTGCAAGGCAGTGGCAGAGCAAGGAATAGAATTCAGGTTTCCTGACTCCCAGTCCAGTGCGCTCTCCGCCAGCTCATATGATACTGCATCCCGAAGCTTTTCTTTTTCCTCCATATCTGAAAGAGACTCAACGAGGTTTCAAGAGTACTGTTCGCTCCCTCTTCCCATCTTCTGAGGAGCCTAAACCGAGAACTAGAATTTTCTGCAGCAATCATTCAAAAGAAGCCATCCATCCATTGCAGCAGGATGATTACGTGGCAAGAAAATGCTCCTCCTTGGTCTCCTTTATACTCTGGGGATAAACCTTTGTTTATGGCCTTCGTTCCAACTAAGGCTAATGGACTATGAGGACAACAAGCAACCTGAAAATATTCACATAGTCATTGCCCCCTTGCATGTTCACTAGATGTAAAAATGAAACCGTGCAGCAGAGAATTGTGCGTCTGGTGTTATGAGTTTATTAAAGCAATGAATAGCGGGTCCGATCCTCTTCAGACTCTCACCAGTTTTACACCAGTGACTCACCACTGAGTTCAATGTGTAAGTGACAGGAGATTTAGGGCCAACAGTTCTTTCCCTTAATTATTTCAACTAGATTTTAAATGAATGCAAAACATTGTTTTGTTGATGTATACATGTAGGTACTGGTGGTATTCATTATTCCTCTCTCTGCTTCTATCTTTATAATTAACACCTCCCTCTATTAACTAATGAGCAATAGCTTGAGAAAGCAGCACAAAACTCATGCAGATTGCTATTTGCAATTTGGATCCATGCCATGCTTACATTCTTGTTTCTGCAGTTATTTTATGAATTGTAATATGATGACTTATGGAATTCATATAGTATCAAAAAAGGTTTGCGCTCCATCTCAGAGCCGGTTTCTATTAGTAAATGATCAATTTTTTTAGACCAGATTGGATTATGACAAAGGATGATCAGAGTTGTTGGTATGATCACATCTTATTAGTACAAAGATTTTATTTAAAGTGAGTAGGAGAAAATGACTTCAGCAGCACGGTAGGTACAACTGAACAAATCACTATTCTCAGTTCTGCTACACTGGGGTGTATATGAAGTCATTCTATTGAACTGAATGCAATAGAATTACTTTACATTTACACCAGTATACTTAAGAGCGGATTCTCACTCTATTTATAATATATTGTTACACATAATATACGTGTATATGACCAAAACTGACTAGTGATTTTGGGTGCCCAACTTGAAACACTGTAAAGGGGCCTGATTTGCAGAAAGTGCTGAGCGCCCACCCTCCGAAAAATCTGTCTCATGTAAGTTGTCTCAAATTGTTTGTTCAAGGCACCCAAAATTACTAGTACCTCTTGGGGGTGGGCGGAAGAGGCAGGGATCCTCTGAAAAAAACAGTATGTATGATTGTATAATTAAAGACTGTAGCACAGTGCACACACACAAAGGGGCTGAATTAAGGTTGTATCAGCAACCTTAATTCTGGCATTTCCTAACTTTTGAGTGCTTGGCTTTGCAACCTTAACATTCCTTTAACGTTACTTTTTGGGATGTTACACACACACACCCCCACCCCCCCACCCACCAGGCGCTTCTACTAGGCGACCCTAGGCAGTCGCCTAGGGCGGCAGGATTTGAGGGGTGGCATTCTGCCGTCCCCGGCGGCAATTCGGTGGCGGGGGGCCTTCTGCTCCGTGTCTTCAGGGTGCTTCAGCAGCGGGGCCTTCACTCGCTCTGGGACCTGCTGCTGAAGCGCCCTGAAGAAGCAGAGCGGAAGGACCCCCGCCACGGAATGCTCTGAGGAGGAGTCCTGCTGCCTAGGGCAGCAAAAACCCGTGTGTGTGTGTGTGAAACCCGTGTGTGTGTGTGTGTGTGTGTGTGTAAAATATCAACAGCACAATATATTCCTTACAGTACTCTAGTAACTTAAGCAGAGCCTCCCTTCACAGACACAAACTGAATACTGTAAACAATAAGCAAAGCAAGAACAAACCAAGATTAAAACACACAGATTCCCCCTCAGAGTGGTAAATATTTACCATTAATATTGGTTAATTAATTCCAACCTATCATTCTTTGCTTGGCTGTCTGAATAAAACCACCAAGAAGTGAATGCCTAAATGCTCTTCATGAAGGTAGTTCCTAAACAAAAACGTGTTTACTATAACCCTCTTAAAATAAATGACGCCAAATGGAATCTGTATTAATGAGTCAGATGGCTGGTTTGCTGGCCATTACATGCCAACACTTTAACCAATCAGAAGCCAGTGGAGGTTATATATTGTGTATGGCAAAACTCACATTGACTTCAGTGAGAGGGGGATTGAGTCACACTGCATTCTTTACTATGAGAAACTGCAAAATGCTGCAATGTAATGGTCAGAACCGAAGTAACTGTACATTTAAAAAAAAACTTTTTTCCCTTTCACACACACATATATAGATAGATAGATATAGATAAAGTTTCCTAGCAAAACCAACAGCATGGCCACAAAAATACATTGTAATTAAACCAAATTCACAAATCCATTTACTTTTAAGAGGCAATTTTCAGATAATTAGGGAGCAGGAGAAATTCATTCTACAAAAAAATGAATGGGAAAAGCAGACCGCTTTCAGTGCTGGGTTTAGGTAAGGTTCAATATTTATTAAAAATACATTTGTTGTTAATGTAGTTTTGTTTTAAGCAAACTTGTTTTTGTTTCCTTTGGGCTAGATTTGGCCATGAAAGGGAATGAAGGGGTGGGGGAATCAGAACACTCCTCATTTCAGTGGGACCAGTTGTGGAGCACAGTACTACTCAACCGGAGTAAGGGGATCAGACTCTGGGCCCAAATGATTAAATCTACATCGGTCATTTATTTGGGATAATTGAAATCAAGTCATTGGAATTCAACACTGGCACAGGATCAGCACCTCCTGCTTTGATAATAAATATCTAGAATTTGCCCTGACATTTATTTTCTGTAAGTACCAGCAGGAGACCATTATTCTATGACAACATTCTGTTCCATTGACATTATCCCTTAAATAGATGTAAAGATGACAGCGCTGTAGATTTCTCAGGAGAGAGTGCAAAACTAACGATTATTCTCTTCATGTCAGAAGTGAAACCTCAGTAAAAGGAAAAGACGCTTTAGATTTAGGCCCTATTGCGCCAGTGAAAATGTAGTACGGTTTTATTATTTATTGAGCACTGGAGAGTGGCCTTGGTGTTGTACAAACAGATATAAGGAGATACAGTCCCTGCCCCCGGGAGTAAGTGAAAACTCCCATCTTGGAATCAGATCCATATGGGCAGACCTGTGTGTGCGTATGGAGCCCTTCTGAATCCATGTCCTGAATGTTAAAACAAGGGGTAGTGGGTAATTAATATTACAATTAAAATTATTATATGGATATATTAATATAAATAATAAGTATTTGTATTACAGTCATACCTAGGGGCTCCAGGCAAGATTGGGGTCGCATTGGCCAAGCACTGTGCAAACATATCCTAAGAGACAGTGCCTGTCCCAACAAACTTACAATTGAAATAGACAAAGGAGAGGAGGACAGAGTGAGGTAAAGTGACTGTTCAGGGTCACACGGCTGGTCAGTCTCTTGTCTCCTAGTCCAGTGCTTTAGCTACTGGACTATGCTGCCCCAGTATAAGAGCTCAGATTTTTTTTGTTTAAAGGCAGGAGTATTCTGCAGTATGTCACAAAGCACTGGGCGGCTGCTTGCTTAGGGCCAGATCCTGTTTTCTCGGCAGGGCAGTAGCACACCTCTCTTTGACTTCGGTGGGACCAGGATCCAGCCCATAGCCCGTGTTACTGGTACTATTAACTTTCTCAGCTGGAGCTGCTCCCTTCCCCCTTCCCGGCCCTGTGGCACTAGTTTGGATCCAGTCTCAGACAAAAGGCGAGCTTGAAAACTCCTGCGGAATGAATAAGGGGATCAGGTTGCTCGCTCTCTCACGTGACTCTCTGCCAGTTCCTTGAGTCCCTGGGTCCATTTTCACACGGAGAGGGGAGGAGCGTCTCGGGCTCCCAGCTCCAGGTTGATTTGGTCATTTTTTCTGCAGGCACGTTGCTTTGGGCTCCCTCGATTGCCTCCTTGCAGGTTCTTTTGGTCTTTGCAAAGGCCCCTTTCCGATTACCCCCCTGCCTTGCCGCTCACCCTTCTCTCCTCCAAGACAGCGTTGCAGAAGGAGCTTTGCACGGATCTGCTGAGCTGGGGGGGAAATAATACACTGTAAGGCTAGACAGAGAGAGAGTGTGTGTGTGTGTGTGGGGGGGGGGAACAGTGCCACCCCGGCCACCAGCAGCGCTGTTTAATTCTTTTGCTTTTTTCAGCCCTCCCCTGCGCTGGGATCAGCCCAAAGAGCCAGGCTAAGGCTGTGTCTTTGCCGGAGAACGGGGCTGGGCACAGAACTGCAGCACCGGAGAAAGTTTCCCGGGAGGCGAGTGGTTCTGATTTGCCCGCCGGGCTGCTGGGGAGGAAGGGGGCTGCGGAGCAGAGACCCCCCACACCCCCTTTGATGCCTGCCCCTCTGCGCGGAGCTGGGCGTAGCGCTGGTGCCCAGCGAACTTGAAACGTTGCTTTGCAGGCAAGCCTGCCGCGGGGGGTTTCTTCTGCACGGCGGCGCTCGGCGATGGAGGGGTCTCGGGCCGGCCCCAGGGAAGTTTGCAGCGGGATGAATCCGTGACGGGACAACTTTGGGGACCACGCTGCGGATGGGCTCGTGGGAGAAGCTGCTGAACTAAGCACAGGCGTCTCTCTTTCCACGCGCGGGGGGCATGTTTGTGCTGCTGGACTCTTGTTACTCACGGGGGGAATTGTAAAACCACCTTGACCCCCCCTTCCTCCTTCTAATTAATTTAACCGAAGCAAAGGTCTGAAATTGTGCTGAGTTGTGGAGTCTGCTGCAGGAGGGGTTGCTTGCGTGCCCGGCTCCAGAATCGGCTTCGCCTCTCGCAATGGATTACCTGGAAGCGTGGCTCCGGATTGCGCTCCTCTTTGCTGGATTTGCCGTATTGCCTCGGCAGCAGGCGGAGGGTGAGTAAGAAGCGCACCCTTGGTGTACGGGGAGTTACAGGGCGGGCTGAGCGCGTTAGGAATGTTCCCCACTGAAGATGGCTTTGATCCGGGTTAATTTCCACCCGGTGTGACTGTCCCCGCCGCCGGCCGGCACAATGTCATTAAATGTAGTTGCTTGCAAGAATCCCACACTGCATAATTCAGCCGGCGCTCCCAGGGAAGGACTCCCCGGGGCGGAGGGGTTTGCTGGAAGGGGCCCAGGGTTGTGAAATCCATGAAGGCAGAATGGATTGCAGCAAACAGCCCCCCCTCTGCAAGCGAACCGAGCTGGGGAGGGAATCCGAGCTGACCTGGGAGATTTGGGGAGCTGAAAGGCGGCAGGCGTGTGTGTGTGTGTCAGGAGCGCAATGCGAGCAGGACCCCGGCGTGTGATTGTGCAGAAAGCCCCTTGCTCCCCGGCCGGTTCTCCTGCGGGCCGCCTGCTCTGCAGATCCCCACGCGCGGGCCCTCGGGGGACGGGGCAGCGCTGTGTGCACGGTGCAGGACGGAGGGGTGGCTTTGCGCTCTGCTCCCAGCCCCGGGGTTCGTTCCTTACGCCTCCAGCTGCGGGAGGGAGCGCTCACCTGGCTGCAAGCCGGGAGAACCCGAGCCCGGGACCCGCCTTCCTTCTCCTGTGCCCGGGGTCCGGCGGCAGGACAAGGCGTGGGGCTTGGCAGCGCGAGGGCTGGGGTCCGAAGCCGCTAGTGCCCCGGGTGAAACTTCTCCGCCTCGCGCCTCTTTCCCACTGGGGGGGGGGGGGGGAGGAGCTTGCTGCTGCTGCTTGCTGGTCTGTGACCCCCCCTTCCAGGCCTCTGCCTGTCTTACACACACTGTCGGCTGTGATGCCCCCAACACATGCATGTGCCCTGGCTCGCTCTCCCTCCAACAGCAATAAAAGACATCACTTCAGTGGTTCTCAACCAGGGGTCCCCTACTCCTGGGGGCACGCATAGGTCTTCTGTGGGGTCCATCAACTCTGCTAGATATTTGCCTAGATTTGCCACGGGCGCCATAAAAAGCACTAGCGAAGTCAGTGCAAACTAAAATTTCATTCAGACAATGACTTGTTTATACTGCTCTGTAGACCATGCGCTGAAATGTAAGTACAAGATTTATATTCCAATTGATTTATTTGATAATGACATGGTAAACATGAGAAAATAGGCACATTTTCAGTGACAGCCTGGCGCGACACTTCTGGATTTTCATGTCTGTTTTTGTAAGCAAGTAGTTTTTACGTGAGGTAAAACTTGGGGGAACAAATCAGACTCCTGAAAGGGGTACAGGAGGCTGGAAAAGTTGAGAGCCACTGCCTTACTGCACCCACCCTGTCTCCCTCGCACAATAGGGGGCAGTCTTGCACTGGCAGGCAGGACTGGGGCAATGGGGGAGGGATTTTTTCCAAAGCATCTCAGTGCCTGGGGAGCACATCTCCCCGGAGTAGGGCGCCTATGGTGCTTTTGCACATCCGATCCTCCCTGACCAAACAGGGCCTTTACATCTCTGTGACTGAACTGGCACTTTTGTTCTCAACCCCTTTTCAGCAACGCTCCAGTTACCCTATGAGCTGCACTGTCTTATCCTTGCTCTTGGCCCAGGAATAAATCATGATACTGAATAACAACAAGTTGAAGAAAATCCACTAGCTATTTCTCAGTTACTGAAGAATGGGTGGGGGAAATGTCAGGTCCAGGTGGGTTTTACACGGTGTGCAGTGTGTGTGTTATTACTGCTGAAGGCAGCTGGAACTTACTTGACTTTTTGCTGGTGGATTTTACACTGGTTTCTAAAGGGAACGTGCTGTGTAGAAGAGTATGTTCCCTGCTTTCTGCCCCGTCTGCTGGTTATGATTCTTCCCCTCCTCCCCTCTCTGCCTTCATCAGTGTGGAAGTGGAATGGAGGGGTTGCCAGTATCTGGTAGTGCGATAATACCCGATAGCTGCTTTTCTCCATGCTACATAGATTCATAGATTCATAGATTTTAGGACTGGAAGGGACCTGGAGAGATCATCGAGTCCAGTCCCCTGCCCACATGGCAGGACCAAATACTGTCTAGACCATCCCTGATAGACATTTATCTAACCTACTCTTAAATATCTCCAGAGATGGAGTGCCACTTTGCATAGCATTACTGCCATTTTGCAACCTTCCGTGCCACACAATGGAGGGAAAATAGATGACCCTACACGTGTGAAATTTAGAAGTTCCTTTAGGAACCACAGCTCTGACTTTCATTAACATTTAAACCATAGTGATTCATTAACTTAAGCTTTATTGAACTTAATACGCTCAAGGTTCTTAATCAATAACAATAAGTGATCTTGGTCAACAGGTAAAATCTCCCAAGTCACTTAGGAGCCTATGTTCCATTGAAAGTCCTTGAGACTCAGTTTACTTTGGCACTTTGGAAAATGTGAGCTGCCAGCAATAGTTATCGTCGTCAATAACAGCGACTTTTTACTAGTTAATAATAGGTGTGGGTGTGTTAGTTGAAGAGCAGCATTGTCAGGTGTGACATCAGATAATTGTGTATGTGAAATTACGAGTGAAGCACCCTCCTTCCCCACAACAACAATCTTGATGGAGCACAATATAAACATCCCTGAGTTTAGGGGACCCAACACAAAAGTGTCGATGAGTTTGGGTCCCCCCCCCCAACGTGGTTCAGTATGTGACTGAGAATTTATTCCTTCAGGTGCAGGGAGACACTTGCCTTTCATCTGTGTTGGGTTTAGCAGAAGATCATTCATCTAAAAGGCCATTGGGTAACTTGGAAATGCAGGCAAAACTCCTATAAACTTGAATGAAAAATACATTATACACACATATTATATAGTATCAGAAGAGCCCTGCAAATCCATGGATATCTGCTTTATATCCACGGATCATTTTTGCAGGTTGCGGATGGCTGCAGATCCAAATTTTATATCTGAAGTGCTGCAAATTTGTGGATGTCCGCGGATCGAATGCAGATACAAATTTTGTATCCGCGTGGGGCTCTAAGTATCAGGGCGCACTCTCGGTGGCTGCCTTGAGGACAGGCCAGTTCAGTAGTAGGAAAGTTGGCAAAAATGTAGCTAGAACATCTTTGAAAATCTGTGTATGTCAAATCATATGCAGTACGGGATGAACACAAGTGTTTGAAGAAGACTGTCTCCCATTACAGTTTGTGAGCAGGTGGAATGTACCTTTGCTTTAGTTAGGAGAGGATCAGACTTCATGTGTTTTCCTTTGCAGTCATTAATAGAGGAGCCAGTGTGCTCAGGTGAATAGAACAACAGGAGAGGTAGATTCTAAGCCCTCCACTGCCCTGTTGTGTGATCTTGGGCAAATCAGAGTGGATTTTAAGGGTTGAAGTTGTCATCATTGGGCTTCTCAATTTTTAAAAATAAATTAAAATAAGTAAGCCACAACTGTAAAGTGGAAAATGGTAGAGCAAGGGAATAATCATGTGCAGGAAAGTCTCTCTCTCTCTCTCTTGGTGGTGAGTGCTTCTAACAAAACCATTATAAATGGACAAACTGGAAAAACTCCCTGGGCCTGGCTGCCTGTTACAATAATGCCCCTTTACACGTAGTGGCTATGTAAAAGGGCCGTACAGAAGGTGTAAATGGAATCTTGTAACGTGAACGTATTGCCAGAGTGATGCAAAGAGATCTGAGTGGAACTGCGAATCAAATCCAGTGTCTTGACCTTGAATCCAGTTCTATGTCCCCTGGGTGAGGGAATCTTCCCAAGCCTTTCTCTCCACTCTGAGTCCAAAGTCACAACCCTGAGGACCTGACCCATTTCCTATTCACATCAATGGGAACACAGCCAGTTGACTTTAGTGGACCTTTGATTGGGTCCTTATGGCCTTTCCCCTGACCAAAGGAAAATAATCCCTTACTTGCTAAGGACCAGTTTATGTCTTTGCAATTGGTTACACCTGGGCTAAAGACCATTCAATAGGTAATTCTCAGTTTTAAGCAACCACTTTACTGTAGACCCAAGGTTTGTTGTGCAATTTTGCTTCATCTGTTTTTAAAGGCATCCTCTGTACCAGACAACCAAGTTCTGTTAATCCCTTGGGTGGTTCCTTAAGGCAGTTGTCACTGCATTCTTTTTTCCTTTTGTAATTTCTTGTCACATCTTTAGTAGCTAGATGTGCGCAGCTGTTTGAAGGAGGACTGTCTGCCAGAAAAATCAATAAAAGAACTGTCATTCAGTTCATCCATGATTTCATTCCCCGGCCCCATTTTTTGACTTATTGAGATAGTATGTGTGAAACTGTACCTCACCAATCATTTGCTTGGGTAACCTTTCTCTTTCATTATTGTCAGTGTCAGTGATCGGCACTAGGGTATTAATGGTGAGTGAATGACGTTATGCATCAAAGTATTTGGGATGTGCTTGCTATTCAGAATAACCGTGATATAGACACTTCAAAACACACTCAATATCATTGAGAAAGTCTAGGTGTAGAGAAACCTTAATGAGAAATCACCAAAAGAAATGTATGAAATAACGCCATTTGTGTCAAATTCCATTCTCAGATAGGTGTGATTTCAGTGGGTCACATGAGCGGATCTGTGGGTGGAATGTGACCCTTGGTGTGTTGTATGATTTAAGAACTGGAATTCAGGCAAACTTTTAAAGTGCTAACATTTTTGATGTATTTAAATATATTTGTTTGTATATTTAGCGTGCCTTCAGTTTTTCAATGGGAGCCAAGCACACCAATCCAAGGATGGATTCTGGCTTTAAGCGTAAGATCTTACTTATGAAGAGAGAACTAGAATCTTGCCATCATGTAGCCTTCGGTGACACTGGAAGAAGAGAATAAACAATCTCCCTAATGCATAATGGACCAAATCTTGGAAATCCTCATTCATGCAAAACATCCATTTAAGTTAATGGGAGGTTCGCCTGAGTATGGACCACACAATCTGATCCTGCTAAGAACATGAGAGGTTAGCCGTTCTGACTCACTAAGCAATAAGACTAGGATAAGGAAGGACAATTGCAGTAAAGAATATTTATCATTCAGTAGCTGATGCAGGAATCAGTTACTGGGGGGGGAACCCTATCTGTATATGAGGGTTTTTCTTAATTGTCTTGAAGCCCCTCTAAAGTTGTGTTTTTCTACCAGTGAAATGATGCAACTTTTCAATCCATGCCTTAAAGTACCGGTAGTTCCCATTTCAAGGCAAGTGGGACAATGAATATTGGAGAGGGAGAGAGAGATTCATCTGTAGCCAAAGCACTTGATTACATAAAAAAGCTACAAACCTAAATTTGCCCATTCTCATTTTCTCCACAATCCTTTTGGTTTACTGAAAACGCTTGGGAGGGCTGTCTGTTTTCCCTACCTCTTGCGCTGGGGACTTGCCTCCTAAAGCAGTGTCTTGGTACACTGGACTGGTTATTTGGGAGTATCTGCCTTCTTACAGAGATTCATTCTGTCCTTTATTTTATTGCGTATGGTAGCAGACTCCTCTCCTGCCTTTCTTGATTGCTGTCTCTGCACTTGACCTCTGGATGAGAAAGCAGGCAAGTAGTTTCCTGCAAAGCTAATGCTCATGACACTTTATCAATGGTCTGGCAGGGGTATAGCAGAAGCCAGTGGCCACCCCTTTTTGGAGACCAACTGCTAGGCTTTCTCAGATGCCTTCTTTGTTTCTGTGTTCTCCACTCTGCTGAACAAGACTCCTGTGTCTGCTGGCAGCCAGAATTCCCTGCTCTGCATCCAGCCTGGCCGTCCCGTGTGCCAGCAGGTTAGATCAAAACCTTGGTTTGGTTTGGTTGGTTTTCCCCCCGCTGCTGAGCATGTAGCCAGTTGTTTTACATCCCTTCAGACTTACTGGTGTCACGTTTTAATTTTGATTAAACCAGCCTTGTAAATAATGTGCTTAATAGCCTGCGCCTGCTCCCAGAGAAGCCCAGGGGCTCTTTCCAATGGGGGCAGAACTGAGTCCTGAGTGTGCAGTTTTCAAACCTATCATGATGCATGTTAGGGACAAGACGGAAACCCGCACATTTTACACAAACTGCCTAAACGCCAGATGAGTTTTATTATCGGTAGATGCATATTAAGGTGTTCTGGCTTGACGGCAAGTTAATGAGAAGGAATACAATTCTGTGGAGGTGGCCAACTCAAGGGATTAAAAGTGGGATATGAAGCGTTCATCTCTAGGTCGCTAATTCAGACTCAGGCCAGGAAGCTGTCACTTTCTGATGTTTGGCTTGTGTGAAAGGTACACAATGCTGGGTGCGGTACCAGGAGCCAGATAGATAAGTGAAAGGAGTTCATTGTGTCTGTCCTGTGCCTAGTGGATGGGTGTCCATGTTACAAAAACTACCACGAGGGGAGACACCAAACTGGTAGGTCAGTTTGCTGGCAGTGTCAATGGAGAAACCAAGGAATGCCCTGGCATAGAAACTAAACTACCCTCCCCATCGGGGCAGGTCCCTCCTGGTCAGGTTTGAGGCCCATTGGCTCAGTGGGGGTGAACTTGTTGCGCATCATGTCTGCGCTCTCTGGTGCTGGGCTGTCTTGACCTCAGCTGGAAAGATGGACACAGCCATACGAGGAGGCCTTCCTGAAGGAACAACGTTGGCCCACTATTCAGTCAGAGGAAAGACCATGAAAACAGATGTGCTAAGAGGGGGCGGGGTCAAATGTGTAAGAGTTTGAGAGAGACAAGGTGGGTGAGGAAATTAATACAGTATCTTTTATTGGACTGCCTTCTGTTGGTGGAGGAGACAAGCTTTACAGCAACAGAAGTTGGTCCAATAAAAGATATATCTTCACCTCTTCCCCCTCCCCTCTTTTCTTGGGCTCAACACGGCTGTAACAACACTGCAAATGATAAAAGCTTGCCAGTGGGCAGTGCCAAGCAGAGTACCTCAGACAGCACCCTAGAGAGATCGGGGGAGTCAATAGATGCCACCCGAGGCAGTCTGCTTGAATGGGTGAGATAATTGCCTCTCCCAGGCAGTACATCAGACATGACTATCCAAGGGTGGTGTGGGACTGTATTTTGGATCGATGGCGCATTTCTTGGCAGATAGACAACTTACTGCATCCCCCAGCCCAGTGGTTCTCCTGTGTGGTCCAAGCAGCATCCAGCTGCATCCCATGTGACAGTCTCAGGACCATACAGGTAGTATATACATTGAATGGAAGTGGCCCACATAACGCATAGAGAGCTGCATATGCAGTCCACAGGGGTAAATAGGTACCAAAAGAGCCTCCTTCATTATAGCAGGACCTATTGTGGTCACGGGCAGTTTAACTGACATCCCTCCAGGTGTGGCTTCTTGAGCTCCCCATCTTGCCTCGGTGGAGCTCAAGAACAAACAGCATGCCAGCTGGTTA
Source organism: Trachemys scripta elegans (assembly GCF_013100865.1). NCBI lineage: Eukaryota > Metazoa > Chordata > Testudines > Emydidae > Trachemys > Trachemys scripta. The sequence goes on from NC_048302.1 coordinate 13,616,536, forward strand.
TGGCCTGCCCTCTTTATCCTCTTGGTGGTGGACGGATGTGCTTGATGTCTCTGGATGCTGCTGCCATGATAAAGTGGCTACATCACTTACCCCATTCTAATTCGTTGTTTGTGCTGCCAGAGGCCATATGCTAGAAAAAGCACAAAGGAGACAGCCCCACCGTTGCTGAGAGCACTCTGTCATCGAGCTTCTGCCTATTGGATTTGAAGGTGGCCAATGCCAGGTGGAGGTGAACAAGGAGGTGCTAGGACTGAATTGAGTTTTTGATGGAGTGATTGAGCAAGTGGTGGATTGATAGAGCTGCCTTTTCTTAAAGCAAATAGAAAAAGGACACAAAACATTTGGATAGTGCAAGTAGCTTATAATGTGAAACCACACAGTCATAACAACATTTCTTATTCTGTATTTGGTTGCCTTTTGTATTGGCATCCCTAAAAAAAACCCTAGTGACATTCAGGGGAATTGTGGCTGCTCAAAGAATGCAAGGTCAAGTTCTTTTGAATCTCTGGTTTATGGGTGAGTCTATTAATATCAGCTTCCTTCTAATCCATTTTCTTTTTGGTCCTACAGGTGCTTGTGTCTACCAAGGCTCGTTGTTTGAGGTAGGTGAATCTTAATATGTTTCCTGGTTACATTGAGGTTGATAGGCTGCACTTGTGGCACTGACAAAACTTGTTGAGTCAAATGACTTCCATGGCACAAATGGTAGTGATGGTTTCATTAATATGCAATGGGGTGAAATCCTGGCCCCGCTGAAATCCATTGCAAAATTCCTATTAACTTCAGTGTTGTCAAGATTTCACCCATGGTCTTTGTCAACCCAACCAGGCTACTGTTGAGCAAGACTCCGGGCATGTTTACAAATCTGGCTCTTTGTTTGTCCTGTGCATTTTAAACAATGTGATTCAGGAATGTGCAAAACAAGACAGGCCAGCTAGTGTTATCTAAAATCTTCCTGTATATTCTGCAGGTATTTGATGTTTTGCTATGAGTGATGATTGTTTAACACTTTTCTTCTGGAAAACTTCATATTCATTGTGTGCTGTGACTTCTCCGTTTTTAAACAAAAAGTATGACTTTTGCATTTTTTTGCTGTGACAAAACCATGATTTCGCCATTTGATTGTCATTTTTCACAGTTGCAAATAATCCACCTTAATCATTGGGCATGTGACGTTGGGAATCTCATGCAAATAGTACTTTTCCATACGATACTTGGCTGTCTCAATTTGATACTCAAACAGTAAAAATAAATTGACAAGAATATTGGTCCTGAAGTGCTTACACACAGGCGTGCTATCACAACGAAACTACACAATGATTTGTTGTTGTAGAATCTAACGTCGTGTGCATCATGTTTATTTATTAGCTAGATTGGGTTTATATGTTTTCTTTCCCTGAATACCCCCCTCCAGCAAAGTTACTGCAGTGTCTTTGGAATCTATAACTGTTGTATAACTTCAAGTTCTATAGGAGTTGGGTTCTTTTTCCCTTCCAACCTTGACTTTGACCCTTTTAAAGTTCTCCTGCACAAAGGGGGAAATGAAATGGAATTGATTTACACCACCGTGTCTTTGGTGGATGGCTTGGTGAAAAGCCGAAGCAGATTTCGTTCATTTGTTTCTGTTAATAATACACCGTGGAGCATCACAGTGTTTTAAAGGAGATTGAAAAGTCTGTCTACACTCCATCAACTCTAATAAATTGTGTGGCAGATCATTCTCTTCTAAACTCATTTTATCTCAATAAGGACTGTAATATAATGAAACTAAGGGGATGGGAAATGAGATGCTCATCTATGTCACCGAATGATGATGACGTGTGTGACATTTACAATTCAATTTTTTTTTTTTTGGCTTTGTACTCTTGTCTAAATGATGGAGTTGATGTAGATGCAGACTAAATTGAAGGTGGTTTTTGTTTAAATTATAGAAATTAAGGGTCAGTTATGGAAACCCTTACTCACTTTAAGTAATTCCTTACTCAGTATGTTGATGTCAGTAGGATACTACTCGGGGTGTGTAAAGGTATACAGATCTTAAAGCAGCTTTGATTTAAAAAAAAATGCTTCACTGGGGAAAAAAGTCCTATATTTTGTTTGGCTTGAGAACTGCACATGTGTGTAGTTATTCTCTGGTGTAACCTTCATGGAAATGTCACTATGAAGAAGGAAAAAAGTATATTAGCATTGTACTGGTGTTGGTATTTTTCAACATGTTACTACTTGTAGAAAAATACCAGGTCAAGTTATAGGGTTAGTTATAACCAGGTCAAGATGTGTGCTAACAAGACATACGCTGCCTGGCAACATTGCAAGGGAGAAAGACAAGCTGCATGCTGTTTTCTGGATTCTTTCAGAATCCCAGTTTGTTTAAAAGCAATACGATATTGTTTGTAGTAGCTCCCACACCATGCAAGGTGCTTTCTGAACACAGCTGGAGACAACAGCAACTTTCACATTGTGAGTGCTACTAGGGACAAAAACTATAAGACAATAATAGTAACAATTACTGAAATCCTTGCCCTGAGGAACGTATAACTTAAAAAGACAAAGATACGCTAAGGATGAGAGAGAAGGATGAAATCTACAAGCGACGTAATCAAGAGGAGGATGGGCACCCGACTTATTTCTTTGCTTTGTTGTTGGAGCTGCCTGAACAGAAATGTGTGCCCATCCATGGCCTCACTGATACCAGTGGAGCTCCTCACAGGCACAGGGGCACCGTTAACATCAGCGAGGCTCTGAATGGATGCAGAGCTCCACCCATTGCAGGGTGGGGGTCCAAATCCCTCCTCCCTGCCTTCTTCCACACATGGCTCTCGCTTGTTTTTCTCCCACCTTAGTTTCCAGATGCCACTCCAACGCCCTTAAGCACTTCCCTCCCAGCACTGGCCTGTCTCACTCCAAGCAGTTCACTCATGAAATAGGTAGATGACTAAGGCCTTGGCTACACTTACCCGCTAGTTCGACAGCTGGAAATCGAACTTCTGGGTTCGACTTATCGCGTCTAGTCTGGACGCGATAAGTCGAACCCGGAAGTGCTCGCCGTCGACTGCGGTACTCCAGCTCGCCGAGAGGAGTACCGCGGAGTCGACGGGGGAGCCTGCCTGCCGCGTGTGGACCAAGGTAAGTTCGAACTAATTCGAACTAAGGTACTTCGAACTTCAGCTACGTTATTCACGTAGCTGAAGTTGCGTACCTTAGTTCGAATTAGGGGGGTAGTGTAGACCTGGCCTTAGTCAGCTAGTTTCTTGTAGGTATTGTGACTTAAGTGGTCTCGAGGAGGCATTTAAGGAAGTGCATTATAAAGAAATTGATTATTTTGCTGCAGCTGTACCTAAGTCCTAAGCGCCTCTGGCTGTGTACAGGAGCCACTGCTGAAAAGAGAAATTCTATGCAGAGAAAGCATTTGGATAGGTTTCCCCCCACCCCAGAGGGGAAATAAAGGAAAAGTCTAATTACATTGTTTCCTTCAGAGAGGGATCGCTCCAAACCTGCAAAATTTCATAGAAAACAGAATTTTTCAGCCATTTCCAAACTTGAGGCTAATATTTGTAACGAATGGTAGCTCTTCAGTTTGAAAAAATAGCTCTGCATTAAGGATAGTGCCTAGAGAGAGGCTGTCGTCTTTCATCGATTTGTACATCAACCATTCTTATTTTAAGACTTCTATCTATAAGAGTCTCCAATGGTACAGTGTGCCTGAGACTAGCAAACACTGCTTTTTTTTTTGTATCGGTTGTTGTACACATTAATAAACAGTGTCACTTGCAGCCTTCTAAAGCTATACAGCTCTTTTACAAGCCTTAACCATCTATATAACGTTTCTCGGTGGGTGGATGGGGGAAAAAAGGCATAAAGGTTAAATGGCTTTCTTGAGATGACAGTGGGAATTAGAACTCAGGAGTGCACAGTTTACAGTCCTGTGGTCAGAGACCTAGACCAGACCTCTGTGAAATATTCCAATTGATTTGAGTTACCCCTATACAATATACTTGAACGTACGAATATTTTGCACAAGTTCTGCAGCAGTAGAAAAACAGCACAAACCCTGTTCTTTATTAGTTGTTGTGAATTACTCAGGAGATTTCATTTTTTTTAACTTGATGAAAACCATTTGTATGTCAGTGGATTTACAATATTTTATTAGGTTTTCTGCATATTCAAAGCAGTACTGTTTGACAAGCAATAACCAGAAGTAATATAGTAAAGGTACAAAGAATGCCATTTTCTTGGCACCTTACATGTAATTACAAGCAAAAATAAAAACAGATCTGGCAGCAGCAGATTATATGGGAGACGTACAACAATATATGGAATAAAATAGTATTTGCTATCTAAAAAGTGGCTCCTATTGTCCATCCAAGAACTTGTAGTGGGAAGGGGAAATTCCCAGCAATGTGAGGTAATGAAACTAGTATTTATTAACCCTCTCTTGTAGCTGTAGAAAGCTCTATATCTTAATTGCATACAGTCAATAGACCCAGTCAGTGCTACATAAATCAACTGTCTGTGCTGTCCCAGTCCTGAAGATAAAGATGCATATAACAAATCTGAAACCCCAAGGTGAAGATAAACCATTGCAATTCAGTCTGTTAATCTTTCATTAACACTCCCAAAGAATGATTGTCAGCTCTGGACAGGAACGTTTTGTGAGCCAAATGCTGAACTGTTATCCTGGTGTAAATCTGGAGCAGCTTCACTGAAGTCAGTGGGGATGTCTTTCAGCTGAGGAAATGGATTGGGCCTTCAGGAGATCTGGGTTCAGGTCTTGGCTCTGCCACAGTCGTCCTATGTGATCCTGGACCCTTTTTTGCCTCAGTTTCTCTCCTTTCCCACAGATCTTCAGCCTTCACGGAAGGCCTAGCTCTGCCTGTTCTCTGTACCTTGACCATTGCTTTCCTTGGTGCTGCTGTCGGTCTCTATGACGACCACAGGCGGCACCAGTGGAACTGTGCTCACCAGTGGCCCTCTCACATGCTCTGTTGTGTGCTGGTTCTGACCCATACCACTAGGAGGTGGGGTGTTTGCAGAATCAATAATTCATCGAACAGCAGTGCACATTTGTGCTGCCTATACAAATAACTGGCTCGGTTTAGTTAGTGGGCAGTCCCCATCTGGACTGGAGCACCGTTTAATGGGAATCCTGGAATTGTCTAAGGGGCTTATGGGTATGTGTCCTGGGTTTTTCATCCTTGTGAAACAAACATGCTTACCCTGGTACAGGTGGAATATTTTTATGAGTCGGGGAAAAAATGCTGCTCCTAAGAAACCTTCCCACTCCCTGTAATTAAATTCCTGAAACTGTTTTGCAAGAGGGAGGAAGGATTATTTACAAAAGCAGGGAACACCATCAGTCTAAGTCTGTAATTTTTCCCACCCCCACCCTGTTGGTATTGGTTATCTTGGACTTCTACTGTGTGGTGAAAGCCTGTTTGATGTTGCTTGGAATTTTACTGACTCTTTTCTTCTAACTCTGTAATCAAGATGAAGGGGCAGGAAGCGGGGCAGGTGGAACTTAGAGCATTTTTAAAGAAAAACAGGAACAGACTGACAATTATTTCTCTCGAAGGCAGTGAGGCCTCTTGCAGATACAACAGCTGGGAAAGTGACCTTAATTACTTGAAGATGGCACAGACAGGAGGGAGACTGAGGGCGGAGGGTGATAGTAGCATAGAACAATCTGAGTGTTTATGGGTGAATAGATTCAGGTTTAAAACAGGTCTGTAATTACAACATGACAATAGGAATCTAAAATATATACTTTTTTCTTATTCTGCTTTTGTTTATTGGAGATTAGAATGTAAATACTAACCAGTGTATGATCGTGTATAAGCAGTGCTTCTAGCATAAGTTATTGATTACTAATATTGCAATAGCACCGAGAGTACTCAGATGAGATGGGGGGTCCCCTTTGGACCAGCAGTTATACAAACACATGGCAAGAGACAATCTCTTACCTGAAGAGCTTACAGTCTAAACAGACAAGACAGACAGAGGCTGGGGAAGAAGAAAGGATTGTTATCCCCCATTTTACAGATTGGAAACTGAAGCACGGATTAAGTGACTTGCCCATGACCACAGAGGAAGACTGAGCTGGGGATTGAACCCTGATCTCTTGAGTCCTAGCACAGTTTTTTAACCACAAGCTTCCTCTCTGGGTGTATATTTGTCCCTGCAATATGTACTCTCAACCCCTGTTAGCTTTATGGGAGTATTGTATGTGTGTTGAGGGGAGACTGTTCCGCAAGGAATGGACTTCTAATTTAATTTTAATTTCTTTAACTAGTCACTTGGATCATTTTCTGAACCAGAACTGTATAGTACTCTGAGATCAGCTGGTCATCAAATGCCAAAATCTGTATTGCTGTTTGGTGTTAATGAAACCAGCGACAGATACAGGCTACAGATCATATTGCAGCATTTATTGAGCGTCCTTATAGTAGAACAGGGTTATCTATTGAAAACAATTACTCCTCTGAAAGATCTGGTCGTTGTCATATTTCACTGCATAGCAAGGCTGTCTTTTGTAAAGATTTATATGAGGCTGAGATATAGACGTTAGTGTAAGTGAATATAGAATAGAGCCTGGAGGGTTAGTTAAGAAGTGGGGAAGAAAAGTATAATGAGTCTGCAGCCAACAGAAACCAACAGAAATACCCAAATTCATTACTGTACAGCAACTCGGCAGTAACACAGCTTTGTACGTGATCCCTGCATAGTTGCATTCATCAAGGCAGCAAGATGTGTGACTTAGCTGTTGTGTTCCTATGTTTTGTATACGATTTATTTTTACAGCATATGAAAAATAAAGCTAAAGCAATGAAGTATACTGGCTAAGGGGGATTGTGAACTCAGTGGGAAGAATATTAAGTGGGAAGAGTAGGTGCTTCTCTGCATGCTATGAGGACAGCAGAACTTATACCAGGTACGCTGACGTGCTTGTTTCAGCAGGAGGTCTGTGTGTGTGTGTGTGTGTGTTTGTTTTGACTGTCAGCAGGCTTTTCATATTTGTGTGTCATTCAAATATGGGCAGTGTTCAACCTGTACCTACAAAGACATATCTATATGTCTTTTCTTTACCATGTGCCTCATTCTGTCTATCCATTTCTGGACTGGATGTAATCAGGCTGGATGCAAATAGTAAATGAGGTTGGCATTACAGGTATTTGAGAACTAAATTCTCCAGCTGGAATCACAGAATCTGAACAGCCAGCAACTATAAGTAAAGGCAGGAAATAAAATAGCCGACTGCCTCAGTTCCTGGATTTGAACGCTAGGGATGGTTCTCATCCTCAGAGATCTGTTGTGAGCGTTGATCATTTAATATAATATTGAACTCATTAGAGCACAATAAAGTCAACTCGGGTCCAGATTCTTGGCCACACTGTAGCTGCTTTGCAGCAGTCTGTCAGTGCAAAGCAGCCACCGCTGCCGACTCCATGGGTGCTCCAGGGTTCAAGCACCCACCAAAAAAAAAAAAAAGGGGAGGGGTGCTCAGCACCCACAAGGCCCGATTAATCTTTTGTGGGCCCCAACGCCCTGATCATGGCCTGTGAAAGCAGCCATGGACCCGCTCCTCTGGCCCGTGGAGGATTCCTCCAGTGAAGAGGAATTCTGTGGTGTAGGGTAGCTATAGCAGGTACTGATCCCAGCTACTCCCCTCTCAGTTCCTGGTGTAATATGCATGCCCTAGAGGTGTTCTTCTTTACTGAGGGGAATGGGCTGACAGCTGGCTAGCCCTAGGTTCTGGAGGAGGGGAGTAAAAACGACTTTCCTGCCTTTCCAGCCCCCCAAATAAACACCCGTTGCTGCCAGGGACAGCTCAGATGCACCCCAGGATCTGGACCAGGGTAGCTTGCTCAGAGAGCTTTCAAGGAGGGGGGGGGGGTAACATCAGCTAGAGATGATGTGCAACAAAACCAAACAAATCACGTGTTGTCTGGGTGTGTCTTTGTTTTTTGAAAATAGGGCAGGAATTGATGGTGTTGGAGTGAAAGTCAGCTGGGTGGAGATACCGTGACTGCAGGGCAGATAGTGAGTTTGAGGGGGGCGGGTAGGGTGCATGGAGGATACAATGACTGCAGGCTGTGAGCTCTGAGGGGAGGAGTGATGGAGCAGTGTGTGGCTGCTTGGTGAAGGGGTGGGGTAGGAGTGTGCGTCTGTGTGTAAGATGGGATAGCAAGAATGCTGATGGGGGAAGAAGACCAGGAGCAGCAAGGCAGGAAAGTGGGCAAAGAGTAAGGCATGAGAGGTGGGTCAGGGACACGTAGGGCCTTGATAGTGGGGATGAGCAGTTTGAACTTGATGCTGAAAGACAAGAAGGCAGGGACGGTCAGAAGAGTTTGTGGGTATGGGGGAGGCTCAGGATTAGGACAGATGCTGCCAGCAGGTAGGAAGCAGCAGGGAAAGAGGTGAAGAGAAAATGTGTTCGAGCAAGAGGGTGATGGGGGATGAAGTAGGCAGATGGAACAAGGGGAAGAGGTGCAATTAGTGGGAGCGGATGAGATGAGTGCGGGGAGAGATGGGAAGTGATGGTGAGGAGGAAGAGGGCAGAGAGGTGGAAAGAAGGGAGAGGTAGCCAGAAGAACAGCGGAGAAGAAACTAGCAATTAGGGCCAATGAGCTGGCAAAACAATTAAGCAGTGATGGCAGTGAACCGACAGTTGGTGTGCAGTTAAAAGCAATGAACTGGCAATTAACACTCAACAGAAGTAGTGACCAGACAATTGATAATCAAATAACAGTCAGTACGTAAGCAAAGAACAGGACGCTCATAAGCAATCCTATAAAGTGGCCAGTAGCGAAGTAAAGAGCAAGGCAACAAAAATACTTGTTAGGGGCCTGGAGCAAGTAGGTGGCTGTTGAGGTGTGTCTGGGCATCCCACAGGATAAAACTAGGTCTGAGGTAAATGTTAATGGCCCTCTTTCTGCCTTTGCAGGATCGGGGCCATAGATTGTAACGTACTTTGAAGACAGATTGTGCTATGTAAGTGTGAAGTGTAATTCAGTACTATTATGTCTACTATTTGCAGCTCTTCTTTTCCAGTATTGTCTGTGACTAGTGCAATAAGAAATTGCATCTGACCCAGCTGGGCTTGGCCAATACTTGGTGGATCCATTTCTCAAGTTAGGGTTATGCTATTTCCTGCACAGACCTCGCACACATGGCTTTTAGGCTGCGGCATGCTATGTCAGCTAGGCTATGGCGTACCTCTGTCCACAGACCGTTGTGTGACACACCTTTTGCTACGTTGGGAGATGGATTAGGGAGTAGGGCAGTCTCTTTGTGTCTTCTCATAAATGATCTGAAACAACTAAATAAAATGACTAGTAATCCAGCCCAACTCTGTTTAATGGCCTGACGAGTTCACAGTATGGCTGCAGATTTTGCTAGCCTTCTTCCCTTTCCCATCATGCCACAGTGCATATATGATTCTCTCTTCTGGCTAGATGGGATGGGAGGAACCATATATGAATCCTGCACTTCCTGAGTTGGCACTGTTTTCAGCTAAGGTCCTGTCTACACTGGCCTCTTGAAGAGCGTGGTTCTGCTTTGAAAGGTTACTGTGTAAGAATGGTATCTGCTTCCTCACCAGACCTGCTCCCTGTTTGTATTCAGAGTCAGATGTACATACATTTTTACTGCTTTTAACTCCTGTTAGCTCTGCTGGCTCTACAAGACTAAGGTTAAACAGAGCAGAATAGAATCCAACTTCTACATCAGCAACAGAGTTGTGATCTAAGTTCCAACTGCAGGTCTGGTTTCTGCCCTCGGATGCACCTGTGCCACCCCATTGAAGATTAATGAGATAAAGCAGGTCTGATAGAAGGCACAGGTGTAACCAAGGACAGAATTTGGCTTGCAGACTCTCTATTACTGGTGCTGATACATGACCAGGAAGGAGTACAGATTTCAGATTCCAGGGTGATTTTGCCAGGCTCCCATTTACAAACAATGCAAAAACCAAACCAACCTTGTAAAATGAGCACAAATGATATAGAAATCCCTGTGGCATGATAAAGATGGAGCTCTTGCTGCCATTTGTATAGGAGTCATTCATAGAGTGAATCTGGCTGACCTACAAATTCAGCTCGGCTGTTTACTACTGTAGTTGGATCAGATGTTGTGGACAATGCCAAGCTAAAGTCAATGGGAGTATTGCCACTGATTTCAGTGTGTGCAGGAATACTAGTTCTAGAAGGCTGGAGCACGCCTTCAGTGGCTCTCTGATGACATAGTTCCATGGAACTATACTGATATATATCAGTTGAGGATAAGGCCATCAACTTCTTAAAACCTGGTTCTCTCCTGGCTTGGAAGTGATGAAACATGTCCATAGAATGAAGGATATCATTCAGATCAACCCAGGTAGATTGTTAGAAACATTTCTGTGTCTGAAATTGCTGCTAGCCACGCTTAGCTTTCTTATAAGGTTTTGTGTATATAAAAGGCTATTGTGAGCTGAACAAAATAATATTACTTATGGCTTGTCCACTGAAGCAAACCTGAGCTTTTAACTAACGTGTTTATGCTTTGACAACCTTTCAAAGCCTGAGCTTATGATAAATTCAGTAAGGGCAAAGTCACTTGAATGTTTTGCAGCTGAACACAACATTCCACATCTCACTTGATTTAGTTAGCAACTCACTTAAATATCAAGGGTCAACTTGTGTTTGCGCTTTTCTTCTGAGAAGAAAACTTCCATGGGTTTGACCTTGCAGTGTTTAAAAGAGGCTTGGAGTTCCCCTCTTTGTTCGCCTTTGAGAGAACTGGCAGTAGCAGAGCTAATGCAGCCACTTGCTTTGTTTTAAAAAGTAGCAGAATTCTTCAGGTTCTTGCATTTTTTTAATAGGAGGGATGTGGGATGTGCCAGTTGGGCGGAGGGAGGACTCACGTTGCAATGAAAATAAATAGTTTTGTGGGGAGATTCGGACAAAATCTGTTTCTAGATCTCTCTCAGTGTCCCTGCTTATAAATAATAGTTTTCAGTCTCTTGGGGAGAGGGGGGGCAGGAAAGAGGGGTTGCGGTGGTGGGGAAAGACAAGAATATGAGCCCTGGAGGCAGTCCGTTTAAGTGGAAGGTAGAGTGTGATAAATGACGTTTACCTCTGATAGGCGTTCCAGATAGGGAGAGGTGAGTACAGTTGAGCTGCATGAAGTAAACCATTTGTTTCTGGGTAAATTCTGCAGGAACAGCTCTTGGTAGTCTGCCATACTTCTGTGGGTGCCCTTATCAACATTCCTTTTACATTTCTTTTCTAGCAATGTTTGAACAATAGTGACAATGCCCCCTTCCCCCACCCAAAAAAAAAAACAAAAACATTTTTTGTGGAAAAAGCTTTAGTTAAAATTTCTGATCTTCAGAAACACTCAAACAGCTGTTGGATTTGGTTAAAAAAATCAACAAGAAATGATTAAAAAAAATTGTTGAAAAATGTGTAGAACTTCAGCCAGCTCTGTTTTTTACCATTAAGGATGTTGTAAGCAAGCTTCTTTCCCAGCCTGGTGTGCAAACAGTCCTCTTTACTATATGAAGTCCAAACTGAACTGCTTGTTGTGGTTTTACCTATCGCAACAAACAAAACACTGAAATAACATAAAGATTAGCCCACATCTCCACAGGCATTTTTGCTCAAAGGGTTCCTCTCTCAGGACTACTAAACCCACACCCTCAATCTTCTCTTCCAAAGACCAACTCTGCTTATACTGAAGCAGGGTATGAAATCAACTGCTTCAGAGTCAGCAAAATCCATGTAACTCTTTCCCAGCAGGTTCAACACCTCCTAATAGGATGGGGGTATTGCAAGCAAATGTTGCCAGACTATTATAGGCACCCACTGTATATCTCAAAAATTCAAGCTTAAAGAATTAGTTATACCTACCTAGAAACATTCTGTCATTTATTGCTGTGGATGTTAGACCTCAGTGGTATTTGTATTGTATATAAATATTGTGTTAAATACAACTGGTTGCCTTGATTGTGCTTTGAGGACTTTAGTTTATTATACTTTTGGTTCAAAAACATCCCTCAGAGTGAAGATGTAAAATATGTCAAGAAATCCTATATGTAGAGGGCCTGATTCTCCATTGCCTTGTGCTTTGTGTAATCATTTGCACCTGTTCAAAGGGAGTGTAAAAATCCAACCAAATCAGAATTTTCTTCCCGCACTGCTGGTAGTGCTTTACACGCCTCTTTTGCAGTGGAAAATCAGGCCCACGGTATTTCTATGAACTGTGTGTAGGTAGGGGTTATTACTATAATAGGGATAACACTTTGCTCTTACAAAATGCCTTCCATTTTAGGGTTGCAAAGTGCTGAGATATGCTGACTGAAGCACAAAAATTGAAAGGCACAGAAATCAAAAATTTGAAGAGAGAAATGTTTTTTTTTTTTTTTTTTTAAATTATCCTTGTTTAAGAGGGCATATGATAGCAGTCTTCAAATATTTGAAAGGCTGCCATAAAATAAGATGGAGGAAAGTTGTTCCCTCTTGCCACAGAGGGCAGGAATGGGTTCAAACTACCACATAGCAGATTCAGATTAAATCTCAGGGAAAACTTCCTACCTGTAAGGACAGTAGGACAATGGAACAGACTGCCTCGGGAGGTTGCGGAAGCTTACAAAAGGAGGCTGGATCGCCATGTGTCTCTTGGATGGTTTAGACATAACCAGGACCGGCTCCAGGGTTTTTGCCACCCCAAGCGCCGGAAAAAAAAAAGCCGCGATCGCAATTGCGATCGGTTGCACTCCAGCAGCAGCTCCACCGCACCGCTTTCTTCTTCGGCGGGAATTTGGCGGCAGGAGCTTCCCTCTGAGAGGGACCCGCCGCCAAATTGCCGCCGAACAGCCCGACGTGCCGCCCCTTCTGCTTGGCCGCCCCAAGCACCTGCTTGCTGGGCTGGTGCCTGGAGCCGGCCCTGGACACAACAAATCCTGCATTTTGGCAGGGGTTTAGGCTAGAAACTAGATGACCCTTGTGGGCCCTTCTAACCCTATGGTTCTGTGAAAATGAATGTAATTCAGAATAGTGAGGTAGGATTTTTTTATGTTTTGATGGTACAAGGTAAAGAAGTATAGTAATAAAATGAAGGTTGTTCTCAAGAGGATTTAGTATAATCTCATCTATTAATCAGAAAAGAATTACTTATTTCTTTATGGATCAAGGCACATGTTTTAATGTCTCCTAATAATTCTGTTTTCATCTTGCAAGATAGTCTTTTTTTCTGGGATGCACAATTAAGTGTCACTTTTTTTTTCTTTATGGACTAAGAATGTGATTGATATACAGTATATATAAATAAGCCCCTAAGACTTAGCAGGTTCAAGTGCCTTGCTGTTCCTTATCAGTGACAGCCCTAAAACCAATTCATTCATATACTACGAAGTAGAAGTAATTCCAAAAGCATCAGAACTTTCACATATTGCAATAGAATTTATATCTTAGAAACCAATGCAGTACACAAGACACACTTCATATGACCATCAGCATAGCTTGCACCGTTCAATCTATTAGTCAATTTAACTTCCACAGCTGAAGTAAATTGTGACTCTAAGACTTTTACTCTCTGATTTATTGAATTTTAAACAATTGCATTGTAGAAACAGCCAGGTCGGCTAAGGTAGCATCCTTCATAAGTCAAGAAATCCCTGTGCAAAGCTTATGCTCCTACCCGCATCTGTAGCAAAATAGTGACAGGGAAGAATCTGACTTTATATGATTAACTACTTGGGACCTGATGTAAGCCCCTGGAAGTTGATATGAGCCATTGATTTCTGTGAACTTTGAATCAGGACTGTTTTACTTGGTTGCTTGTCAGAAATAAATGGGTGTCAGAATGAAAGGGAGAATACATGTTAACATATATAACAACGGTGTGTTTTTATTCGCTCCCTATAGGGGTTCATTGAAGAAACCAAAAGCAAACTCTTTGCTCCCATCTAAGGAGGTCTATATTTATTTGATTAGTGAGGTTTATGCCTGTAGCTCCTCAAACACTGACATGAGGATACATTTGTGCCTGGAAAAGGACAGTTAGTAACTGTGGTTATGGTACCAGTACTTTTCCTATGCTCACTTTATGATTATGATGTGAATGCATTGTTGACATGTGGATGCTTATTGAAATAAGCGACTTTTACAAAAAGCTGTTAATGTCTGAAGTGCCTTGAATTCTTTTTTGGCCGTTGGAATGAGATTGCGCCTTTTACACGGTATTCAAAGTGAGGCCTAACGTGACTCATGCAACATCAATATCACTTGTCTCTTTGTACTTTATTTTAAATTTTGGGTCTCCGTTGCAAGCCCCAGACTAATTTCTCCCTCCTCCTCGCCTATGGACATACATCTCTCTGGTGGGTGCTACCGTCGTCAAGGCTGTGGTGCTGGATATTAGTTAGTGACTTGTTCTACACAACAAGTTAGATTCACGAAGAAACTTAAGTGTGGTTTCCTGGCCTCCTCCTGGACACCCAGTGGGTGGGATTAAAGGTCACACTGAGTGTCCCCCTGTCCAGCCCTCCTTTCTGCCAAACTCTGCTGTATTGCACCCAGTGACAAGTGCCCCAAACTGACCCCAACTCACCAGCTGCCAGCTGCTGATTCTCCCCAGGCCCTGGAGTGACCAGTTTCCCTGGCCTGAACCCTCATTGCCAAAATCCTTCTATTACCCATAACCACCACTTCTGTCTTACTTTGGCTGTGGCCTGTGGCAGGATTGCTCAATGGTCACGTGGACCTGGGACTGGTCATTGATGGTCACTTGTCTCCTCAACAGCAAAAAGGTGTTTGGACATCTGTGCCCCAGAGCAATGCACGAACTGGGGAAAGGCAGACATTCCTCTGCCTTACTCACCTGCAGGGACAGATCCAGTAAGCATGCTCACATCTCACTTACCACATCGGGACCCTCCCTGGTAACACTTAGCCCGATGGCTAGAGTGCTCACCTGGGATCTGGAAGACCCCCAGCTCATGTCTCCCCTCTGTCTGAGGGAGAAGGGATTTGAACAGTGATCTACCACTTCTTGGGTGAGTGCCTTAGCTACTGGCCTATAGGATATTCTGGGGGGGTCTCTTGGTCTCTCCTGCTGAAGCTGTTCCACTGTGGATAAATAATGTCCCCTTAACTTCCATTGCTTTCTATGTACACCTCTACCTCGATATAACGCTGTCCTCGGGAGCTAAAAAATCTTACCGCGTTATAGGTGAAACCACGTTATATCGAACTTGCTTTGATCCACCAGAGTTCGCAGCCCCCCTCCCCCCCCGGAGCACTGCTTTACCGTGTTATATCCGAATTCATGTTATATCGGGTCGCGTTATATCGGGGTAGAGGTGTATGTCCAACTATCACTGCTTTCATATCAGAATGCAGCTGTGTGGTTTCAGTCATCAGAGAGATAGGATGCTGAACAGATGATGTAGTTGTTGACCTGCATATTTTTGTTGGCTCATCGGTGGGATAGAAAAAGGATCTGCATGATTTTAAGCAGGAAAAGTGAACTAAGAGTTAATAGATCTGCCATTTCGTTTTCTTCTGTCTCTAGGTCCCCACTGTCATTTTTATTGGACCAATTTTCTCTTTGCCCTTCCATCTACTCTGACTGCTTTTTCACAACGCTTTATAGCTAACAGAAGTATTCATTGCAATTCAGCCTTCATCATGCCTTCTTTCATAGAACTTTTAATAAGTTCACAGCATGAAAGGTTTCTTTTTTCTCCTCTAGGTCAGTTGACTTTGACTTATGGTTTTATTTCCCTTCGTCCTAATCTTCATCAAACACCCAAGAGG
Source organism: Trachemys scripta elegans (assembly GCF_013100865.1). Classification (NCBI taxonomy): domain Eukaryota; kingdom Metazoa; phylum Chordata; order Testudines; family Emydidae; genus Trachemys; species Trachemys scripta. The sequence continues at coordinate 13,632,330 of NC_048302.1, forward strand.
TTTCAGATCTGTCTCTTTCTATTCGTAGTGGTATGTTATTAAATGGTGCAGCAGCAATAACAGAAACTAGTCTTTCTGTTCAAGTGCATTCTACTAAAGCGATTTCCACTGCAAAAATCTGCCTTTGCAGAATGTACAAACCATATAAAGAAATGGAGGCAGATCCTTAGTTGGCGTAAATAGGCACAGAGCTGCCAGTTGACACCAGTTGTGGATCTGGCCCAAACTGTACAACTACTGCAGCTGAAATTGGTTACCAAGTCAGTGTCCTTGGAGTATAGAACAAGCCTCTGGCTTAGTCACATATTAAAAAATCTGTTCTTGATTCTACAGGTACAACTGCCATTGGCCGTGCAATTAGAAACCGCCCATGGTCCTTGGTGAAAATTCTAAGTGTTACACCCATCCCATTTCCACCATCAATCACATAATAGTATTATTTACAATGGAAAACAATAGCAGACAAGTATTCTTTTGCACTGTTTAGCCAATTGCTTTTGAAAATATAAATCATGACTCTCATAATCATTTTGGTCTATATAGTATGTACTGAATATCTGTGAGTTCGCCCAGAAACGTACATGCGAAGCAGTGTTGTTCAGTAGATTAAGTGTGGGACTGGGAATCGGGAGACTTCAGTCCAAACACAGAGGGGTTACATGGGTGTAACTGAGTGCAGAATTTGGCCCTGTATCTTTGAACTGCTGTCAAGAGTTCAGTCAGATAGTGTCAATGTTTCGCAATGACATTAAGTGCTCTACAGATGGAGTGTTGTGTCGTTAAAGTTGTGAATCACTTATATACCTAGAGCACAGCCAAATTTTACAGAAAGGATTTTTACTGTGTCCTTAAGTGAGCAAATGCTGTAGGACATGATTTTAGTTTTGAAAAACAAGCAATTAATTTTCTTTTTGTGGGTGTTTCAGACAAATGACATATTATTGCAAAATGGCTTCTCGTCTTCTGTGCAACAATTCTAAACTACAGAAATCTCCAAATGGAGTATAATTCTGCAAATGTCATTTCTAACGATCGACTTCCCCATTACTATTACCTGTCTCTTCCTAATAACTGGGATTCCCTCCCCTGCAGAGGTATCCTCAGTACGAGAGCATACTATGGCATCATCTGGAGAGAGGGTCACAATTATGGGATCTTGTCCCTCTGCTCCACTTGGGACTGGAAACAGGACTGGGGCTTTAGTGTATATGTGTGTATGTTGTTTTTCTCTGTCTGTCAATGTATAAACTGTGTAATATCTCTTTGCATATCTCGACAAATCCCATTGTCTATGTCCAAGCCCAGGGTGATCTTGGACTTCAAGCTGTTTCTTCTAATTTTTCCCCCCAAAGGCAACTATGAAAAGAGGAATCTTCAAAAGATATCGTTGACACTGCAAAGTGCTGCGAATTTGAAAATCGCAATGGTCTACAGGGGAAAAGAAAACTTTTATTTTTGCCTGTTGCACGTGATCTGTTGGGCAACCAAAGTGACTTAAAGGGGAAAAAAACCTAGACATCTTCCCTTTGTGAGACATTGCAAAAAGCCCTCAGTTTTTCAGTGAAAACGATAGCACAACGTCTCTTCACAGCTCTGTTCTCTTTTGCCTCCTGCTTGTGCTCTCACATGGCTGAATACTAGTCAGTGCTGAGCAAGTGTGGGTTTTCATGTCTTTTTTTTTTTTTTGATGTGCAATTGAAATTCCATTATAATTTCTGCCTTGCCCTGCAGCAAGTGAAGATGAAAAAGGATTTCTTTGCTTTTTAAAAATATTTTTTTCCTAGCAGTGGTATAATTAGGATTCTGACATTGTTTCTAATTTCCATAGTAATCTCTAATTCTCAGAGGTTTATATCTCAGCCATAAAGTTTCTTTGGCATGGCATTGGCACAATAACAGCGTTTCTGGGCCCGGATTCTTCTTCTTTTTTTAAATAGCTGAAAAAATAATTGGCTCTTTATCTGACTGCCAAAAACTAATAGAAAGTTGATACATATTTCTGAGCTCTGATGACCCTGGACTAGTTTAAGATAGGGTTTTTTAAAAGGAGTCTAAGGAAGTTAGATGCCTGATTCCCATTGGATTTCAATGGAAACAGGGCAGCTAAGATCCTTGGAGCATTTGAAAATCCCAGCCCAAATTTTGAAATCATTAATATGTAACACTGAGAGTCATTCTGTGTGATGGGGAGAAGGGCAAAACCAAAATACGCCTCTTTGTTTAGAAGTCAAAAGGAAAACTGATCATTAATACTGATCTAATTTATCCTCTCACCCATTGTATACACGATTTTTGTCTTTCAAGAACAGATTCTGATAAATTGACATGATAATGGAGTGAGAGATGAAACAATCTGAGTTTATATGTGATTTTTACCAGATGATTCCTAGTAAAGGCCAGTTGTGTCCTGTATGGTCAACAGTCACTGTGTTCTATTTCAAAACATTGGACAATTATGTTAATCTAATTGGCACATCGGTGCCAAAAATGTTTAGCAGCTAATCACTGAACTGGGTACCCTATGTTGAGCACCAACATATGGAATTCGGTCAGCTTTATTCGTAAAGTCCACAAAAGTATCAGATCTATCATGTTCCCTCTGTGTTGACCCTGAGATACAAGGCACCCCAGGTTTTGCTGTATTACTTTTCCAACAGATGTCTGGGTAAAGTCCCCCATTCCTACCAGGTCTTGTGTTGTGGATATTTCTGCTGTTTCTTCTAGAAATGCCTCATACACCACCTCCTTCCTGATGTCATCCACTACCATCAAGTCACCCCTATTTCTCCTCCCCTCCAACCCCTGTAATCTTTACCAAGAGACTTTCAATTGATCTGCCTTTCACCTCCTTCTGGACCTCAGAACAAGTGTATAATGTAATACCTCCTTCTTTATTTTCCTGCCTGTCGTTTCTGAATAAGTAAGGCGGAGAGGCTGGAAGATAAGGAAATACGGGTAGGATCTGATGAGAAACAGTCAAATGAAAAAGAGTCCCATTCAATTGCATCATGAAATGGCAGACCACTAAAAAATGACAGGCACTTAGACTTCTAGCATTTGTGTATAATTTTTTAAAGTAATGAGAAGGGTGAACTGGAGTGCCTCGTATTAAATGAGGATATTGATATAATAGGCTTCACAGAAACTTGGTGGAATGAGGATAATCAATGGGACCCAGTAATACCAGGGTACAGAATATATCGGAAGGACAGAACAGATCATGGTGGTAGGGGAATGGCACTATATGTGAAAGAAAATGTAGAATCAAACAAAGTAAAAATCTTAAATGAACCAAACTGTACCAAAGAATCTCTATGGATAATAATTCCATGCTCTCTTAATAAGAATATAGCAGTCGGGACATACTACTGACCACCTGACCAGGATGGTGATAGTGACTGCTATCAGGGAGATTAGAAAGGCTATAAAAATAAAAAACTCAATAATAATGGGGGATTTCAACTATCCCTATATTGACTGGGTACATGTCACCTCAGGACAGGATGCAGAGATAAAGTTTCTTGACACCTTAAATGACCGCTTCTTGGAGCAGCTAATCCTGGAACCCACAAGAGGAGAGGCAATTCTTGATTTAGTCCTAAGTGGAGCACCGGATCTGGTCCAAGAGGTGGATATAGCTGGACCACTTGGTAATAGTGACCATAATATAATGGACCCTCAGGACCCTCTGTTGCTTTTTACATAATATAATTAAATTTAACATCCCTGTGGCAGGGAAAACACCACAGCAGCCCCACACGGTAGTATTGCTTTTATATAAATCCATGGTACAACCACATCTTGAATACTGCATGCAGATGTAGGCATCCCATCTCAAAAAAGATGTATTGGAATTGGAAAGGGTTCGGAAAAGGGCAACAAAAATGATTAAGGGTATGGAATGGCTTCCGTATGGGGAGAGATTAATAAGATTGGGACTTTTCAGGTTAGAAAAGAGATGGGGGGGGGGGGGGGGGAGAGAAATATGATAGAGGTCTATAAAATCATGACTGGTGTGGAGAAAGTTAATAAGGAAGTGTTATTTATTCCTTCTCATAACACAAGAACTAAGGGTCACCAAATGAAATTAATAGGCAGTAGGTTTAAAACAAACAAAACAAAGTATTTCTTCACACAATGCACATTCAACCTGTGGAACTCTTTGCCAGAGGATGTTGTCAAGGCCAAGACTATAACAGGGTTCAAAAAAGAACTAGATAAATTCACGGAGGATAGGTCCATCAATGGCTTTTAGCCAGGATGGGCAGGGATGGTGTCCCAAGCCTCTGTTTGCCAGAAGCTGGGAGCAAGCAACAAGGGATAGATCACTTAATGATTACTGTTAGGTTCACTCCCTCTGGGGCACCTGGCATTGGTCACTGTCGGCAGATAGGGTACTGGGCTAGATGGACCTTTGGTCTGACCCAGTATGGCTATTCTTATGTTCTAACAAGCTATACCCCTCCACGGGCGCTGGGCGGGGGCAATGGCCCCTCCCTCTTTTTACCAGCTGTAAGGGCGAGTGGGGGGCAGGACTCAGGGGGAAGGGGTGGCATGGGAGCGGGGCCCCGGAGGGAAAAGGCAGCACAGGAATGGGTCCTTGGGGAGAAGGGGTGGCGTGGGAGCGGGGCCATGGTTTGGTGCCTGTGCCCCCCACCCCCTTTAGGGCACTTCCACCGTTCCTGCAGCCATCTATAGCAATATTCCTATCATAAGATTTGTCCCATGAAGTCTCTGTGATGGCAGTTGAGTCATAATTTAGCTTGTGTACTGATACTTCCATTTCTTCCTATTTGTTCTCCATACTCCTTGCATTTGCATGTAGATATCTAAGATGCTGAGCAGTTTCACCAACTGATCTCCTTCTTGTTGCCCCTATGACCCTATTGTAATTTTCCATGTCTTCCCTCACCCCTGCAACATCCAGCCCTTTGTTAGCGTTGCCTTTTTTATGCTTACCTGTGGGTTTTTGTCACATGCCCCCTTTGAACCTAGTTTAAAGCCCTTCTTGCTAGGTTGATGAGTTGGTGCACTAAGATTCTCTTCCCCCTTATGGTCACGTGGACCCCAGCTCTTCCCAGCAGGCCTCCCTGGATCAGTATCCCATGGTTGAGGATCTCTGCTTGCTTTTTGGACCTGGATTATTGATATTATCATCCATGCCAAACCTTGGGCAAAATTGACATGCTGGGCCTCTCACGGAGTAGGTTAAGTCAGTACGTGTTTCATTTACATCTGAGATTTTCCAGAACAAAAGACTAAACATAGTGGAAGTGCCCTTAAAACTTAATTGTGGCAATCATTATGGAAAAACAAGAGGTCAAAATCTGCTCCCAATTACCTTAGTGTAAATCTGGAGTAATCCTATTAAACTGAATGAAATGACACTAGTGTCAATTGAGAGTAACAGAGCAGAATTTGTCCCTGAAACTGAAAGTGGGGTTTGAGGTGTATAAGTAGATAACACACAATGAAATGAAAGCTGCTCACACACTCATCACCAACTGAACTTGGTCATACTCCAGAGAAATATACTCCGTACAAACATACTCCAGGTGCAAGTTTTGCAGAACAAAAGAGACTTAAATGTTCAGGTCCATAATGCTCTCTGTCTGCATGCATTAAGAGTTGAATACGCAGATTCAGGGCATATGATCTGTCTCTCATCATGAATGAAGTGAAAAGTTGTGCTGGCAGTAGGAAAATCCAAAACTGTCTAGTTTAGTAATGAATCTTAAAATATATTTGTACATAAGCTTTCTCTCGATAATGCTTACATGCTCCAGTAAATCTCAACATTTTCTGTTTAAAATTAGGTGCAAATCATTAAGGGGTGTGTGAAGGTGCTTAATCCCCATCACCTGGAAGGCAAGGGAAAGAACCCCAATTAGTCATGCTCTGCACCTGGGGGTGGGTGATAAACTAATTGGCACCTGGCCAGAGGAGGATGAGCTGGGCCTTATAAGTAGACTGAGGGAGCTCAGTTGGGGAGAGACTGCGGAGGAAACAGGCAGAGAGAAGCCCCAGGATAGGATTTAACAGACAGGAGATGACAGAGGAAGAAAACTGCAGGGGCGGATTAGGTTCCTGTAGGGGAAAGTCTGCGGTAGAGCCATTACAAGGGAACCATAGTGAAGCCTGAGAGAGGCGAATAGTTTGGGCTTTTATTTATGTTACCCTGGAAGGGGTTTAGAGTTTTAGATGACTTGGCCAGAGGGCCAAGCCATAGCACCCAGAGGGGGAGTCAGGAGAAGACGCAAGCTGAGAAAGGCCATTACAGATCCGATGGAGAGCCTATGGGGCAGCAGAGACAAGGAGCCCGTGCAACGCTGTGACCAGAGATAAAGAGGTGCCCGTGAGGTGAAGACGTGCTACTATGTTGGACTATTGATCGTACTTCAGGAAGCACAGCTACCTGGCTTAGTGAAACGGTGATGAGCCAAATTCTATTGTGGCTTGGCAGGTTTAAATACAAAGGCAGCCCTGGCTATCTGTAATGGGGGAAAATGCAAGGATCATATGTGGATGGTGCAAGGATTAGCTATTAAAGATTTAATGCAAGGAACCTATAAGGACCATGCCAAATTAAGGACCAATTCCACACATGAATATTGCATCCTAGCATCATCCTTGTATGATTCTTGTACATTTATGGGCTTAAGTGATATGTCCATGCTCCCTAGTTCTGTTTACCTCATGGCAATCTGAAGCTAACGCCCAGGTGTATGACTTACTGGTCGCAGTAGACTAATAGATACAGATGTATTATACCTTCCGATTTGTTGGGTCCTATCTCAAGTCTCCCTGCCCCAAGAGACTGTTAGTACCATCGAAGTGGTCTAACTGGCTGTCTCACTCTGCCGATCAAGCTCTCATATTGAATGAATCTGTCTTGGGATTGGCAGGGTTGCCAGGGGGGCAGTGATGGAACAAGTTGGCAGAGGGAAAGCGGGGAAGGGAGGAAGTAACTAACATCACTTGGAACACTTTGCTTGTCTGCCTGTCTGGTTCATTGGTGCCCCAGTTCGGCAAAGCAAGCCTTGTCAAGATGACACGTGATCACATGCTTCAAGTTAAGCTTATGCCATTGTGTTGCCCTGAATAGGGATGGGATTAAGCACATATTTAAATACTTGTCTGAATTGGGGGCCATAAGCTGTGAATGCTTTGAGGGCAGGAACTGTTTGCACAGCACCTGGTATGTAGTTGCCCGACTGGAGTATAAACAGTAAATAATACTCTCTTATATAGGGACCTGCTCAATAGTAAAATGTTGGAGTTTTGTGATTGTGAGAACTGGCAGACAGACCCAGCTGTGGAGACTCACTCTTCTTGACATAGCTGGAGGAAAATCACTGAGATCAGGGAAGGTCCTTTCACAGGCCTTTGCCCAAGACAAGGCATCATCTGTCACATTCTGTGTCCCAGGAGTGGGCTGTGCAGTCAAGCTGCATTTTCTGTTCTGATATAGCATCCAGATTCCTGTGGCCAGATGAGTCATCCCCTCTGATCAAGTCATGTCTAGTGGTACTTGGACATGAATGCCCTAGAAAAGTGTGTCCTACCGTAAGAGCTGTTCAAGCTGTTAGAAACACGAACACGTTCATGCTGAGTGACGCCCCAGACTCACATTTTTCAATGCAGATGTTGCCACTAAGAAGTGGAGAAAGAGGAAATACATAAAGCAGAGTTCTATCTTTGTAAACGGACTATTCCGCTAAATTCACCTTCTCCCCGCCTCTTCCTTCCCCGCTCCCGCAGGCACTGGCAGGTAACAAGCAATTTTTCAGGCCCTTTCCATTGATTTTGAATTTATTGCCGCTATCTCTTACTACATATAACCTTGTTTTCATATTTCCTGCTCAACACAGACTGATATCAACAGGGGTTTCTCACTAATGTCATCTGCTATAGGAATGTGGGGCAGGGTTAACCAGAAGCTTTCAGTTTTGAAACATAAGCTAGCCTATTAGTTATGGTGTTTATTTGTATTCAGAAAATATTCAGAAGGATCAAGAATGGATTAGTTTCCAAACTTTTTGATTGTATGAAAGCCTCTGACTATGGACCTCAGCTGTTTATCATTAGACTCCTTTTGAAAGCAACATCAAGAAAGGTGTAGCTCATTTCCATGGCCAAATCTTTTAACCAGAGTCCTATGTATACATAGATCTTCCTTTTGTCCTTGAAACTGACTTACATGCACACAATTAACAGTTCCATGGAAGGGTTGGTTACCAATGTGTCCTGATCTTCTGTTCTTTATAAGGAATATTCCATTACAGTCCGTGAAAGTTTTGTCGAAGAGCAACAGTAGTGATTGCTAATTTATAATATTTTTCAGTGTTGTCCATGAGGCATCAGTGGGTCTTCAGTTTTATCAAAGTAACTTCATACTTCTGCAATTCGCTGACTGTTCTTTGTATTTATAGATGTTACATTTGTTTCTCCCAGAACAGTAACAGGCACTTAACAGGTTCAAAAGGGAAACCTCGTTATGGAAAATGAAGTTATGAGAGCATCTGGTTAGATCCATTCAGGGCGCACTCTCTTAAACTCTGTTGTTCTTCGTTAGATTAAAAAAATTAATCTTGGTAATTGAATCTTTTGCCCTTCTATAGTGGCTGTAATACTTTATGGCTTTAGATATTAAATATAATCAGAGTTGTCATGGTAGTGTCACCACTATGTTTTTCTTCAATGAAGGCAGCGTAGTTTAGTTACAACAGCTGTAAAAACAGATGCATTTCAGTTTATACTTAATACCTTCTATGTCGGCTCATAGGAGCTCTCTTTAATAGCTTGTTGTATTATAACTTCAGAGTCTGTGGACAGATGCCTTAGTTTTTTCTAAGAATACCCTTGCAAATAGCTACCATCTTAAAATTACTCTTCTGGAATAGTCGGTCTTTAATGGTACTCTAGATATGTATTAATTTGCAGACTTTAAAGTGTGTTCCATTGCACTGAATTCAGCAACTCAACCTAGACCAGTGGCAAGAATATAACAAAGGGCTCAAGGAGAAAGATTAATCTAACCTAAATGTCAATGTAGCACCAAGGCGCACACACCAGGTAAGAATTACAGTGAGGAGAGCCATTCTATATCCTCCTCACCCCATCATATCCCTTCTCCCCCCCCCACCCCCAGCTCACCCTCTGCCCTGGGGTGGGAAGAGGTTGACGTAGGTGCTGGCTCCTCCAGCTTTATGTCTGTTGAGAATTCTCCTGGTGGAAGAGAATTCTCAACTCGGGGGGCAGTGATGGAATATTCCCCATCATCACTGCGATCCATTATAAACTATTCATCTGCTGACTCTTCCACAATAATCCGCGGTTCCCAGATGAATCTCCACTGACCATGGAAATTGGAGGTCGATAGTGACCGTGTCGTCCTAACCTGGAGTAGGGATGACAGATGGGGAGCTGAGTTGCTTCAAGGGGAGACCAGGGCAGACGTGCGTCTCAGAAGGCATTATCCCTCCCTGAGCTCCGTGACAATGAGGTAAGGGGCATGCTTGGGATGGTGCAGCCTACAATGCTCCTTTTCTGCGCGCCTGCTCAGCTCTTGGGACTGGTGTGAGGGGTGGGACTATCCCCTTAACATAGTCTTTGAGGCTGTTTGCACCTCTGGGGGGGGGGGCATCTGGAGGGGGCAGTTCCTGACATTCGCTTCCCTGAGTGCAAGGAATTTTATTCTCTTGCCCTTGCATAGTGTGAATGGTGTGAGGGGGGGAAGACTCCTTGTACAAGCTTCACTTCCTCCATCTTGTCCTTTAATATGGAAGTGTTCTGTTTTCTCCCTGATTCGCCCTGGGCCTTGGTGGTAAAGATTGTATTACAGCTGGAAAGATCACTATAATTTGTTGACATTTATGATGAGGGGGGCTCTAAGTCTCAAGTGACACAGCAGCGTTTTGGTTTTGTGTGTACTGACCTATTACATTTTCTGTGCAGCTCAGATGTGTCTGCACCCCTTTGTCATGGAAAGGTGACATCTCCTATAAACTTTCGACCTCTGTGTGTCGATGCTCATGTGATTTAGGTGAGGCGTGTGGACTTGTCTGTCACCTGTATGGAAAAGAAATAGCAGTGGCACCTTGAGCAGTTTATGGCAGCGTGATCAATATTTCCACTAGCAGTGTGACAATATGGGTCAGAGAAACTCCTCTAACTCTCCAGCTTTTAAGGGCCAGGTCCTCGGCTGATGTACACTATATAGCTGCAACGGAACTATGCTGACTTATACCTGCTTGAGGATCTGGCCCTGTAGCTTCTTCAGGCTTGTCCACATATGCTGTTTGTGTGCGGCAAGCTCGGGTGTGAATTTATTGCTCGCTAGCTATTCCACATTACCTCTCTGTGTAGCTGCGCTTACTGCATGCTAAAAGTGCCTTCGTGCGCTTCCGCCTAATACACTTTAAAGTATACTGAGTTAAATTGCCTGAGGATACTTTTAATGTGCAATTAGTGTCCACATGTAAATTCACAGCCTATCTTCCGTGTAGCCGAGCCCTTACGTACATAGCGCACGCTGTCTTCCGTGTAGCTGAGCCCTTACATACATAGCGCACGCTGTCTTCCATGTAGATGAGCCCTTACGTACATATAACTGTGGATGATGATCCGCAACCGCAGGCACTGTTCTATAATAAATTTCCAATAAATATGCAGGATAACTTCCGAATCGCAGCCTCGTTCCTATTTGTTTTATGCTTCAGAATCCTCTCTCGTTCCTTTTTAGCAGTGTCAGTAGAAAGTCTTTTAATATTCCGGCCAATGCTTTTAGCTCCAGCCCCAAGCCAAATTTGGAAGGCGTGGTAAAGGCATTCTCACTCTTGATGCAGAAATAGCTCAGTGCTTCCGATACTTTTTGCTTTTTGCTCCTCGATCATGCCCTTCTGCTTAGCGTTTGTAGGCTCTGGAGAAACGCAGTGAAAGCAACAGGATGAGAATTCATTGCAAACCATCTCACTTCTTTAGCTTCATTCAGAGACTGCTTCATGTGACACTTCCCCCTTTTCTGCTGCTGTGCAACTTCCCTTTAATATTGGTCTACATTTAAAAGAGAAATCTTGGGCATTTAGGGAGATGTCTTAATATCTACTTTCTTTATCAAGAGGGGCTCCCTCCCATCCTATCTTCTGGTTGCGTCTCTTTCCCTGGCTGAGGGCAGCCCCGGTTGGTGAGATCAGCTTGGGAGAGCTGTGTGTACAATAAATGTCTGCTAGCCAGTTGTTGCCCTTGGTGAATGACCCAAAATTATTTGCTTGTGAATCTTGAAAACGTCCTTGTGGGCAAGATGACTGGAAAGAACTGTGAGTTTACATTGCAACTGAGGAGTGACAACCCCTCAGCTTTATATGACGTGTTGTGGGTGGAAATAGGCCCTTTTTCGCACAGATTCACATGCTGCATCATCCTTATCCAGGACTTCGGGCCTCACCTGCCAGTCATCACACCATGTCCACTAACTTGAGATCTGATTCTGTTACTCTTGCTCTCAGTAGCAAGAACTCATGCGATTGACTTCAGTGGGATTACTCATGTGAGTGAGGATTGTAGAATTGGATCCATAGTGTTGTAGCCTGACCTTTTGTTCCAATTATAAAATTATTTATTGCCGTGTACCATACACTACTTACAAATAACAGGTTCTTTGTTTAGGGGTGGGGAGGGGCTATGTACAGTTAATTAAGAAGATAAAATTGGTGAAGCACACAGAACTCTGAGCTTTAGTTAATACCGACAAATATAATTGAAATAATAGAAAAAGTCAATATACATAAGGATATATCGTGAAGTGGTTTCCTGCATTGTTCATTCTTAATCTTACACTGTGTGTACTTACAACTTTATGGAGACCAGGGAAGAAACAGTAAGTGGAGATGACCCCAGAAGGACGGCGCTGGGCCAGGCTTCCTATCCAGCGGTCCCATGTGGTTATCCAACCTTTTGTGGGGACTCTGGGGTGATATCTTTTATGCACCTTTTTCCTATTCCACCCACATGTGTCCGGGACCATATCTGATAAGGTTTTGGCCCTTACCCATGTGTGGCGTTACAGCTAACCATAGTTAAATTTCTGACTGTTAACATGTCACTTTTGTGTCAGTGTACCGGTATCTTTGATACGTCCGTGCAGATATCTCCATGATTACCTTATTGCAAATGCACCCTAAGATGCAACCATGTGTATGTTTGTGGTTTACCTATTTATCACATAGTGCATGCTAAATCATCACAAGAGATGTTGTTAAATTTTATAACCTTAGGTCAAGCACATACTACTTATGCTAGTTTATGCCAATTGCCTTCTACTGGGCCTAATTCTAAGCCCTTAATACTAAAAACCTGTAGCCAAGCCTATTCTTAATACATATATTTTGATTCTTCTACTTACTGTCACAGCTTCAGTAACTTCCATTATTATTTCTATTTTCATGCTTAGCAAATAGATTATATTTTACGCCAAACCACATACTCTCCAAGATCAGCTCGGGGGGTCAACAGTCAGTAGTGTGAAGTAGGATTACAGGACACAGTTTGCTGTACCTTGTGAGGGAATGGTTGTGTGGACTCCAGGGAAAGGGGGAGGAGTTTCCCTTCGTGTCAAGATCTCTGAAAAGTGAGGTTTCATTTGCTCTTCATTAACCTTCCACTGAAAGACACCCGGTCCCATGAAATGATTGTTAAGAGGCATGTTTATTGTGTGCCTGGTACTCCCTAGCGACCTTAAAGAGATCTGTCAGACATCCCTGTTGCTTCTGATTTGCAGTAGTGTGAAAGGAATGAGACCCAGGTATCTCTAAGGAGCATAACTGCTTGTAGACCAGGAGTTGATGCTGATGGGAGCTTCTGGTGTCAAGGAAGTGCAAAATGTTTCCCTGCAGATCAAAGAGCAGAACTTTTGCCCTGTGTTTGAGTATTGTCAGGGTGGCCTCGTTCATTCCTTATTTTTAAATACTAAGGGCTTTGCTGTGGGTATGATTATTTATTTTCAGAGCCTAGAAGCTCTAATCAGGGGTTAGGTGCTGTACTCACACATAACAAAGACATTTCCTGCCCTGAACAGCTAACACTGTCAGCCCAGAACCCTCTAGCATCTTAACTGCACACCCTGGAGTGTTCTCTGTTAATACAGGTTTATTTTAATGTATTTTGCTGCATGAGATCTCTAAACCATGCAGGGTATATGGCCGGCCAAGCATTCGCCTTCAAATCCTTGTCTACCAAGCATTGAGACCCATCAGTGGAACTCTTCTTATATTTATATCTGTGATTCTTACACTACGCAATGTGCAATTTCTAGCATTGAGATTAAGGGCCAAGTTCTGCTCACAGTTACAAATTCAGAATGATTTCATTGGTTTTAGTGAGGTTATCCTGGAGTTACAATGGAGTAACTGAGATCAGAATCTGGGCAGAAATCTGTATCCTTACCTTTCTTGGCTCTTAATTTTGAGAACATTTGGCCTGCTCTTGTTGAAATCCAGGATCTAGCCCCATATGTTTTATTCCTTTTCTTCCCCCCCCCCCCCCCCCCCCGGGCCAAGCAGTTGATGTAACTGCTGAGAAGTCAATTTAGGTCTTTTTATCTTGGCACTATCATTTAGGTTGTTAAGAAGGCAATGATTCCCATGTGCCAAAGAAAACAGAAAAGAGGGTTTAAAAATTCAAAGACAATTGCTTCTCTTTTCCTTCCTTTGTGTGTGTATGTGTGTGTGTGAATCATTATACAATAAAGAGTTCCAGAGCTTTTTCTGATGAGCTTTTGGTCTCCTTGTATTTCAGTTGCTGGTTTATTGAATACACTGTCCATGGGATGACCTCGGAACACAGGCAGTCCAGGATAACCAGTGTACTAAAATCTCCTGCTTTCTTCAGTGTCTTCAGATACAGGAAGCAGAAAGTGATCAGTGACAAAGAGGTGCCTGCAAAGAAGCTCCAAAGATGATTTCCCCATCCCCCTCTTTTTCCCCAGTGCCTTTCTCTGGCTCTTATCACAGGCATATGCATGAATTATTTATATGTACTGCAGGCATCAAGTTTGCACAGTGCATTTGGAGAATATGCTCTCATGGGAGCCTGTTTGTAAGTGTAGGAAAGGAATTTTAAACCTCATGCTATTACTTGTGGATTTCAAGGCCCCAACCCCCCCCAGTAGAGGCTAGAATTTAACTGGCTTGGGGAGAAAAACAGCAAGTGGGTTACTGATCGGTGAGCTGACATTTTGACCTGAATGCCTGTATGGAGGACATCTGAGTCACTGGTGGTTCGTACACAGTCATTTGTGCTCTGTGTATGATACTGAAGACTGATTCTGACAGTGGAGTTTGTGATGGAAAATCAAAAATTTCCCAGCTGAGGGCTACAGAAGTAACCTAAGAATGGCACACACATCATTCCATGCATTGCTCTAGCCACTACTTGATTCTTTGCCAGTAGCAGCTCATGGTGTTGGCCACAGCCTATAAAGCCTTGCATAGTTTTGGGATTGCCTCTGTGGCGCAGCAGGGATGACGTTAGAAGCTTTTTCTCTTATCAGTTCCTGAAGTTAACTGTCCAGGGGAGCGTCTCCAGTGGAGGGCCTGTTTCCTTGGAATTTGCTCTCTCCTGCAGTCTGCCAGACCCAAGGCAGTTTACTTCGACCTAACTCTGTAAGTGTCTGCACTACAATGTTGCCCCCGGCGATGTAAGTCACTCACTACCTGACCTAATAACTCCACCTCCGCAAGAGGCATAGCGCTTAGGTTGATGTAGTTAGGGCGGTGCAGTGTCTGTGTAGACACTGTATTATTTACATCGCTTGTTGGGTGTCAGCCCCCCGCGCCCTGGGGCCGACAGCTGGCATAATAAAACCACCTCCGCGATAGGCAGTAGCTATGTAGTGCTGCTCACACCGGTGTGTGAGTCGCTGCAGCTTCGGTCGCTTCAGACCCCTGAGTGACATAAGTTCTACTGACATAAGTGGTAGTGTGTACAACCCCCTAGGTCAACTTAATTTTGTAGTGTCGACAAGGTATTAGTTTAGTGAGCTGCAGGACAGAGTGTAAGTCTTATCAGTCTGATCAAACCTGTGACAGAGCTTTGGTTTGAGTGCTTTTGATGGAGGGGTGGCTGCCTTTACGAACACCAAAATTGCCACACTGGATATAATTGGTTCATCTAATCTGCTGTCCTCCTTTGACACTGGCTAGTACCAAATGCTTTAAAGGAAGAGGAAAGAAACCCTAAAATGGACTGTCACGGGTTAATGTGCGTTCACAGAGAGTTTCTTCTCAACCCCTGTCAGTGAGTGGTTCCCTCTTGCCCTGAAGCAGAAGGGTTTATTTCCCTGACACTTTTTAAATGTATCTTTTGGATGTTCTCAGCCATATAAATGTCTAATCTTTTCTTGTTGTATGCAGTGTTGTGGTGTGTGGTGGTGTTAGTCCCAGGATATTGGAGAGAGAAGTTGGGTGAGGTAATATCTTTGGGTGTGTCTACACTACCCACGTTACAGCGTGGCCGTGGCAGCGCTGGGATGTGGGCAGTGTAGACGCTTTATTGCTGGGGGAGAGCTCTGGTGATTTAAAAAAAACCCCACTCTGAACGACCAGTGGTAGCTTTATCTCCGGGAGCGTGGTTCCTGGCCATCTTTATGCTGTCTATACTGGCGCTTTTCAGTGCTAAAACTTTTGTTGCTCGGGGGGGTGGGGTGGTTTTCACACCCCTGAACCACAAAAGTTTTAGCGCTGAAAGTGGCAGTGTAGAGACAGCCTTTAATTGGACCAAATTCTGTTGATGCGAGAGACAAGCTTTGTAGCTTACACAGAATTCTTTCTTCAGGTCTGGGAAATGTACTCAGCATCACAGCTACATACAAGGTGCAACAGATAGTTTAGCATAAGCAGTTAACACCTATTTTAAGGACTATTCAAGGTGAAGTGGCCTGTTAACAGGTGTCCATTCATGGGGAGCAGGGAATCTTTTCAAGGCTTGGTCTACACTAGAAAACTAGGGGCTTGGCTACACTTGCGAGTTAGAGCGCATTAAAGCAGCCGCGGGCACCCTAGCTCATTACCCGTCCACATTGGCAAAGCACGTAGAGCGCTCTGACTCCACCGCTAGAGCGCTCCTGGTACTCCACCTCGGCGAGAGGAGTAACACTTAGTGCGCCTTGGCTGAAACACCTGGGCGTCAGTGTGAACGAGATGTTGCATTACTGCGCTCTGATCGGCCTCCGGAAACATCCCATAATCCCCTTAAGTCAAGTGGCCACTCTTGTCATTGTTTTGGAATTGCTGCAGGAATGCCGATATGCCCTTTGAAAGCTCCGTTTGACAGCTGGCTGTTTATCTGCTCCGGGACAAAGCAACCATTACAGTGGAATGCTGTGTATGAGAGAGAGAGACGGAGGGAGGGGGAGGTCTGCTGCTGTCTGAACTTACAAGACAGCATGCTGACATGCTCTCCGCCCCCCAAAAACCCACTCTCTCTCCCCCCACATACACACAACACACTCCCTGTCACACTCCACCCCACCCCCCTCATTTGAAAAGCACGTTGCAGCCACTTGCATGCTGGGGTAGCTACCACAATGCACTGCTCTCTGTGGCTGTTGCAAGAGCTGCTAATGTGGCCACGCCAGTGCACTTGCAGCTGTCAGAGGGGACAGACTGCAGCGCTTTCCCTACTGCGCTCTCCGAAGGCTGGTTTAACTCAAAGCGCTCTACATCTGCAAGTGTAGCCAGGCCCTAGGTCATTTTCACTATGTTGGTCAGGGGTGTGAAAAACTGACCTAGATTCCCGTGTAGACAGTGCTAAGTCGACAGAGAATTTCTCCATTGACATAGCTGCTGTCTCTCAGGGAGGTGGATTACCTATAGCTACAGGAGAACCCCTCCTGTCAGTGTAGGTAGTGTCTACACTGATGTGGTACAATGGCACACCTGTGCCGCGGTAGCGTTTTAAGTGTAGACAAACCCTTAGAGAGACTAGGAGGGTGAGGTAATATGTTTTCTTGAAACTTTCTAAACACTCAGCCTTCATAGTATTTTGTGGCAGGATAATTGTGTTGCATAAAAATAACCCTCCCGCAAACCAAGCAGGAGGTTTTGTTTTATCAGTTTTCAATGTTTTAGTTTTCAGTTTCATTCAACAATCCCTTGTCCTTGTATTACAAAGTCTAGTTTACGCACATAAGTTGCAACTGTTTAGCTACAATTGGTTTTAATACCACGTCCCTATGTTGGGACGCTTATATTGGTTTTCAGCTGGCTCACCGATTCAGGAAAACGTCCTTATTTAGGAAGGGCACCTAAGCACATGCTTGAAGTACCATCGAAGCCAAAGGTACTTAAGCATACGATTAAAGTTAAGCACATCCTTGATGCTCTTCCTGAAGAGCATTTGTTTTAAACACATGCTTAATTGCTGAATCAGGGCCTCCTTGCATAGGTTTAATTTACAAGCCAGATTCATCAGTTTAGGAGTGTCCACAGGGGGACTTGCATCATTTTAACTAAGGCCTTGGCTACACTGGCGCTTTACAGCGCTGCAACTTTCTCGCTCAGGGTTGTGGAAAAAAAAAACCCTGAGCGCAGCAAGTTACAGCGCTGTAAAGCACCATGTAAACAGTGCTCCCACCGCTGTAAGCTAATCTCCTGGGGGAGGTGGAGTACCTGCAGTGCTGCGACCACACTTGAAACTCCAAAGCGCTGCTGCGGGAGCGCTCCCACGGCAGCGCTTTGGAGTTTCGAGAGTAGCCAAGCCCAAAGTTTAAAAAAAACACCTTTAGTTAAACTGGTGCATGTTTGTGTGTAAACATGGCCTGGAAAAAGGAGTTCCTGATTTACGGTCTTTAGGCTGGCCATGATTTTATCCTTCAAACGTGTGAATCCTTTTCAGCTGTAGAGATTGGCGAGCCAAAGAAACCGATGCCAAGTGCAAAAACACTAATTTGTTTTCACAAGTTAAACTATCCGTGCCTGCCTAAAATGGTAAGGTCAGATCGAATCCCATTGTTCCATGTAGCAGAGGTGATTTGACAGTAAACAAGGGGGCTAAAAGGTTAACTGTGGGCTCTATATTGCCTCTTAATTTTAAATCAATACTCCAATTCCTTACAATGACAGAGCTCAGTATTATTTTCCTAACTCTTTGTCTGATTTTCAGAGCTTTTATTATCCAATCCAGCATGCAACTGAAGAGAAATGATACAAAAATAATCATATAACTCTAGTCAAATGGCATCTTCCCAAGTAGTAGAAAACACACACATGTGAATGATAAAATCTGGATCCATTCAAAAAGCTACCTCTAAGAGAATGCCAGGGTATGCTCTTTAGACCCTCAGAACTTGGCTAAATTACAAACAGTTTTGACTGGAATACTCAAAGGTGTCCGCTCTTCCCTGCCATATTCATCTTTCAGCCCCTCCAGCTGTTACGTCACTATTTGTTGTTTTCTTTTTAATTGTAGAATCATTTTATAATAGGGGCAGTGAATGTGCTTCTTCACATGGTCCTCATGCTCAGAATTACACCGCTACCTCGATATAACGCGACCCGATATAACACGAATTCGGATATAACTGGGTAAAGCAGTGCTCCGGGGGGGTGGGGCTGCGCACTCTAGTGGATCTAAGCAAGTTCAATATAATGCGATTTCACCTATAACCCGGTAAGATTTTTTGGCTCCCAAGGACAGCGTTATATCGAGGTAGAGGTGTACTCTGAATTATTTCTGCTTAAATTTTTCAAGAGTATTCGCTTTTGGGCAGAGACCAACTCTTGAAAATCTCAGTCCAATGGGGAAAGTCTGAGAAAGTTGTGAGTGACCAAAAATTTTAGCCTTTGCTGTGCTATGGTTTCGGTGGCAGTCTTTCCTTGGAATTCAATGGGCTTTAGATTGGGCCAGTAAAGGAGGATTGGGAAATAATCAAGGATAGGCTATTCTTCAGCTGAGCTGTAGATGAAATTCTCCTTTTGTGCAGAGGGACAACACGAGGCTGATGCATCACTTAAGTCCCACTTTAACCTATTTTGTGGCTTTAAATGGGACTTAAGGTTGAGGGCCCTTTGCGTGCTGCCTGTTTAGAATTTCACCCAGTATGTGAAACTTCACTCAGTGTGAGTTCTGTGTACATATCAGCTGCAGAACTAGGCACTGGGGGATATGTAGACAACCACAGTCGCACTTAGTTGCAGGTCCCTGGTCTTTAAAACGTTCAGGTAAAGAGTGTGTATCTGAGGTACATCGTTGGCCATGTTTCTGAGAAATATTTCGACATCCCTGTTTTAAATTCTTCATTTGTATTAAAGCTAGTCATTTCAAAGTTGTTCCCACTTTTAAGGGTTTGAAATGGATCCAGTTCTTTTGGGGGTAGGGTGATTTTCATGGATTATTGTATTTAAATTCTTTTAAAATTTATAATCAAAACATTATGGAAATGGGGTTTTGGTAACCATTTCAATAACCATTTCCATAAATTAGAAATAAGTCATACAATTTTACACAAAATACTAAAAAATTTTTTTGAAAGAAGGCCATTATTTTAATTTAATTTTTTTTTTTTTTTTTTGAAAAATATTGACCAGCTCTAGTTGACATATCACAAACCCTTTACTTGTAATATGTCACTGAGTGACAGCGTTGCCGGGTGGATAATGGTGCTGGATTGGCGTTTAGGAGACCTGGGTTCTATTCTTGGTTCTGTGACTTCACCGCTCTGTGCTTGTTTCTCCTCTTAGCTTTTGTTCACCTTGTCTGTTTAGGGGCAGCAATATCTCTGATTATGTGTAAGTAAAGCCCTACCATGATGGGGCCTGGATCTCTGTTTGGACTTCTAGACATTACTGCTAATAAAAATAATAACTAGCAGTGAAGAATGTTCATGAAGGTGCATCACTTCACAATGACACCTACCTATGTTTTTTTTTTTATATATTTTAATCAACTTGGAAGTCTTATTTTCTACTCTGAGGGGTAGCCGTGTTAGTCTGTATCCACAAAAACAACGAGGAGTTCGGTGGCACCTTAACAGATTTATTTGGGCATAAGCTTTCACTGGTAAAAAAACCACTGCTTCAGATGTACGGAGTGAAAATTACAGATACAGGCATAAATATACTGGCACGTGAAGAAGAGGGAGTTAACTTACAAGTGGAGAACCACTGATAACAAGGCCAATTCAGTCAGGGTGGATGTGGTCCACTCCTAATAATTGATGAGGAGGTGTCAGTACCAAGAGAGGGAAAATTGCTTTTGTAGTGAGCCAGCCAGCCCCTATTCAAACCCAAATTAATGGTGTTAAGTTTGCAAATGAATTGTAGCTCTGCAGTTTCTCTTTGAAGTCTGTTTTTGAAGTTTTTGTTGTTGTTGAAGGATGGTTACTTTTAAATCGGTTATTGAACGTCCAGGGAGATTGAAGTGTTCTCCTACTGGCTTTTGTATGTTACCATTCCTGATGTCTGATTTATGTCAATTTATCCTTTTACGTAGAGGCTGTCCAGTTTGGCCAATGTACATGGCAGAGGGGCATTGCTGGAGCATGATGGCATATATCACATTAGTAGATGAATGAGCCCCTGATGGTGTGGCTGATGTGGCTAGGTCCTATGATGGTATCGCTAGAGTAGATATGGGGACAGAGTTGGCAATGGGGGTTTGTTACAGGGATTGGTTCCTGGGCTGGTGTTTCTGTGGTGTGGTGTGTAGTTGCTGGTCAGTGTTTGCTTCAGATAGGGGGGCTGTCTGTAAGCGAGTACTGGCCTGCCTCCCAAGGTCTGGGAGAGTGAGGGATTATCCTTCAGGTTAGGTTCTTTGATGATGCGCTGGAGAGGTTTTAGCTGGGGGCTATATGTGATGGCAAGTGGTGTTCTGTTATTTGACTTGTTGGGCCTGCCCTGTAGTAGGTGACTTCTGGGTACCCATCTCGCTTTGTCATTTTCTATTGTTGTCTTCGTTGCTTCAGAACAGGAAATAGGTTTTTGCCCTCATTGCCTTACTTTAAGGCTTGGTTTACACTACCAATGTGTGTCTGTATAGGTACATCACTCAGAGGGTGTGAACTTTTACACCCCTGAGTGACGCAGTTATACTGACCTAGCCCCTGGTAGCATCTACACTAAGTGGCGCAGCTCCGCTGGTAGTTGTGCTGCCGCAGTGCTGTATGTGTAGACCAGCCCTTTAACTATATGCCCTTCAGTGACAGAAAAGGCAAGGGTACTGGTTTGCCAAAGCCATCTGCTCAGATATGTCAGTGTTTCTGCAGTTCCCGTTTGAAGTGGATAAAGGGAGAGGCCCGTCGGTATTTTTAGAATGGGCAGTGCAAAGTGAAAGCAGGTTGTCTTTGAGCCCCTCGTGTCATTCATATTAAGCATTCTTCCAGTGTGGGATCTTATGACAAGCCGACGGAGGGGAAACCCAGTTCTTAAAGGCATACAAAATGTATAAAGGTTCTTCTGTGTTTGCTTCAACCAAGATAGTGAACTAGGAATTCAAAGCTGGATTTGCTTTGGAAAAGTGATTTATTATGTGGAGTCAACAAGCGTGTTTGCACATTACTCCTTGGAGCACAGTTAATATTGTTTATCTTGGGAACCTACCACTAAAGCATTCATTTCTTCTTATCTTGCATCAGAGGCCAGGGCCAGAGTCACAGTTTAGTCTTTTTGTTGCCAAAGAACCTGCTCTGGGTGAGATATATTAGTGTGCAGTGGAGAAACAATCAGGATCTTAAAAAATTCAGCATGTGAAATCTTTCTAATCTGATCCTCCCTTCTTTGTTACAGAGAAGAAAATCCTCCCGCATAGCCAACTTCAATGGGACTACTCTTGCAAAAAGTTACACAACACATATGCGTGAATGTTTGCAGCATTAAGCCCCCAAACAATATTTTATCGGCTACAAAAAAAATTACCTTTAATTTCAGCTTCCTCGGTTTCTATTCTCTGTGGTCTGGATTCTCCACTCATGCTGGTATAAATCCAGGAGCAACTTCATTTCCATTGAAATCAGTGGTGCTACACTGGTATAATACTGATTTGAGATCAAAATCAGAGAACTGTAATGGATAGAAATTATCAGCTTGCATCATGTACAACACACACACTCTAGTAAGCAACTTAGCCAACTTTCTAGCTTTAGGAAAGTTTAAATACAGGTGATATCTGGAAAGCTAAATCAAATACCTACAGTGGGATATAAACCTAATTAAGCAAACTCAGTAGCAGTACTGGAACCTATGGGGAATGGTGTTGGGAGAAGATGAAAATACATATTGGAAAGGTTAAAATCCCCTCTATGTCTAAACTCTTTGAAGCAATTTCTTCCACCACTTAAGTATAAGAATTTTTAAATTACAAGCTTTTAAACTTCTTATCTGGTAAAGCTCTGATAGCCTGAATTGAGAATAACTTTTTACTAATATCTGCTGAGTTCTTACTCAGCAAGGCCAGCTGTGTTTGATAGGCTAAAAGTTATTCCTCCCTATCTTGTGAAACTGAATGTAGTTGGGTTTGATCCTCTAACGTTTGTGTAAACATGAGAGGAGGAAAAGGAAGGACAGAATTCTTTATTGTTGTTGTTCTACTGAAGCCACTGGAATAATACTGAAATTAATTTGACCAACGGTGTTTAAAAGGACACTGTTGATTTTAAAGTTGGCCTCAAATGAAAATGCAATAATAAAATAAGCTTGAGAAATATTACACAATTAAAAATTCGAAACCTATGAACATTCCTCTACACAGCATCTGAAACCCCAGTATTGCAGCAGTAAGAAACTGAAAGTGAAATTTACTTCAGTGATTTTCATTGCCCAAATTGAGGGAAATGAAAAAAGTAAAAATATAGTAGATACATTTTTCTACTTTTAATATGCTACGTCAGTGTTGTCAAACACTGCAATATTTGTTGTTTTCCTTAAAGTCTCAGGTCCTGGAATCATGTTATTAGGTGAGAATCTCAGCTTTCAGTTAAAAAAAAAAAAAATAATCAAGCTCTCACGGCTGTAGAGAAAAGCTTGAAAACATGAACCCTAGTTCAAAAACCAGCTGGCAAATAAAAATAACCTTAAATTTAGCATCTCTTACAAATCTTTTTTTTTTTTTTTAATTAAATTAATGGAGATATCCTACCTCTTAGAACTGAAACCTTAGACCTTGAAAGGTCATCGAGTCCAGCCCCCTGCCTTCACTAGCAGGACCAAGTACTGATTTTGCCCCAGATCCCTTAGTGGCCCCCTCAAGGATTGAGCTCATAACCCTGGGTTTAGCAGGCCAATGCTCAAACCACTGAGTTATCCCTTCCCCCACATTAAAGTAGTGCTCCAGGTTGCGTTTGAACTCACAACCTCAGCATATCTCCTCTCAGCACTGTCCTATAAGTACTGTGCACTAACCAATTGTGCTTTTTTTTTTTTTTTTTTGTAAGGCAAATCTCATGGTTTCAGGGGTCTGACCCATAATTTTTTTGAATGCCAGGGACTGGCAATTCTGTGAAGTGTCATTAGTTCTATAGGTAAAGATAACTGTTTACAATTTATTATTTTTTAAATTAAATGTGCTCCTTTAAACATACCAGTTCTTCTTGACACTATAAGGTATCTGATATCTCTCCTTCCCCAATAATGAAAGGTCTAGAATTACAAAGCTAGCAAAAGCAGATCGCCGCATGCTTAACTGTCTCCTTCTTAAACCATCATCCTGGCCAACCCATAGGACTTCGTTCATTTATTTGAAAATACTGAAGTTGTGAAAATGGGATAGCTACTCTTTAGTCTCTGCATTCTAAACAGTGCAGAAGGTGTGCAGTTCTAGGTTATCATTAAGATGCTGCAAAACAAATGCCAACATTAATCAGAGCTGAACACATGTATTCAGCAGGACAGTGGAGGCCTTACAAATCTGAATCCTTTTCAGGTCTCTGCATTTTATTACAAGTTTGGACCTGCGGCAAAAGCACTTCCCACTCTTGTCACAAGAGTACAAAGAGTTCGTCCCCTGCTCTCAGAGAGCAGGCCAATTAGCAAGCCCCGCACACAGTTGTTCTATCAGAATATTTTTGGAATTCTTGTCCCTTTTGTGACGTTACTATTGGTCCCTTTCTCTGTTCTTATACTTTACATGCTCAAGATAAAATAGTGATGCATCCTTAAAGGGATACTGTCATATTTGTCTGGGTCACCTCGGAGAGGAAAAGAGATTTTTCTACCAAGTGTATGAAAAGAATTATCTTCATGAAATTGCTTTAAAAGAAATAAATGGATAGGTACTTCGACCACTTCTTTCAAAAGTAGATTTCTAAAGTCATGTGCCTATGTCTAGATTTAGGTGCCTGAATTTCAAAAGTCCCACTGGGAGCTGCTGAATACTCAGCGCTTTTGAAAAGTGGGAGACTTAGGAGCCTGACTTCAGATACCTGTTTTGGAGAGCCTTGAGCTTTTTAAAATTTAAACATTCCCTTGCAATGCTGGAAATCTAAATGCACGAGAACCGGAAAGTGAAACCGGCCAGTCTGGTTTCTTGTTTCTAACTGAGTGAGGTATAAGAAGTAAGCAAACCGCATAAATGGTGAAAGCAAATTAGACTTACAGCTTTAATAAACTGAATTGTTTTGTTACAAGTAAGTGGTTTTTTATGACTTTTTATACTTAAAGTAACCTCTTTAAGGGTACATATCGGGGAAACTGTCATGATTTTTGTCGTCTAGTTTAAAATATTGCATGTTTTCCTCTCTTTGCCCCTCTTAAAAAAACTGTACATAAGAAATTGTTCACTCATACATTTAAAATGCTTTGTTACTTGCTTAGTACTGTCAAGATGACGTGTGACCTTGTTTTTAGAGTGTCTTATAGATCTGAACAACCAAACACTTGATACTTCTTCCTCCACCCCTCCAAGTACAGGATAGGAAGTCAGTTTGTGTTTAATCAAACTTGAGTACTTCTACAAAGCTGATGAGTGGAGTATCAATGGAATCACTGTTAGCTCATTTTTCAACAGGGACAGACCCAGCTTTCCTGAGGCCGTGAACTAGGAAAGTTGCTAAACGGCTAAAATTTAAAAAAAGGTACCCAATCCCCCAGCTGAATAGCACACACCTTTACGTCCATTACATTTCACCCATCATAAAAATGGGCAGGGCTGTGTGAACTAGCATCCATAATTGAAGAACTTTCCTGAATTGTGTCCAAAATTGAACCCAAATCTTTCAAGTTCTTATCACCTTGATTAATCTGTTTTTCGTCATCCTCGTATTACAGTATTGTCTACAGGCCACGTTTGAGATCAGGACCCCATTGTGCTAAGTGTAACACATACGTAT
Organism: Trachemys scripta elegans; assembly: GCF_013100865.1. NCBI lineage: Eukaryota > Metazoa > Chordata > Testudines > Emydidae > Trachemys > Trachemys scripta. The sequence goes on from NC_048302.1 coordinate 13,657,645, forward strand.
AGATGGTAAAAGTTTATAATCTAGACAAGAAGGATAAAGGAAGCACTGGTTTCAGAGTAGCAGCCGTGTTAGTCTGTACCCGCAAAAATAACAGGAGTACTCGTGGCACCTTAGAGACTAACACATTTATTTGAGCATAAGCTTTCCGAAGCATCCGAAGAAGTGGGCTGTAGCCCACGGAAGCTTATGCTCAAATAAATTTGTTAGTCTCTCAGGTGCCACAGGTACTCCTGTTCTTTTTAAAGGAAGCACTGTTAGCTTTCCATTTATACAAATGGGATAAGGCACAGAGCAGCCTTTATTTTTTCTTTTGAATCGTATGGATTTTAAGTACTTGATATAAGCCTCATTACCATGGCATCTGAGCATCTTGCAGTCTTTAGTGTACTTGTCCTGGCAGCACCCTGTGAGTTGCAGAAGTGCTATTATTCCCATTTTACAGACGGGGAACTGAAAGGCTCAGTGACTTCCCCAAAGACACATAGGTAGTCTGTGGGGAAGCAGGGAATTGAACCCAGATGTCCCAAGTCCTAAGCTTGTGCTTTAATCACTGGACCTGCCTTACGTCCATCCAAGTAAACTTTTTTGCATTACCTACCTAAGCTGTTTTCTTTGTGGCTCTATTTTTGATATGCGGAATGGGTTGCTGTTTGTCTGTCCTGAAGGTATCGGATGAGAGTTCATCCTGCTGGTATATTACATTTTTGTTTTTGCTTATTTAGATAACAAGTTCTTCAGGGCAGTGCTCTGTTTGTTTCCTCAGCATGTGACAGCCTGGGATCCCAGTTGGGGGCCAGTCTAGGCGCTTCTGCAATACAATTGTTCTAACTAGGAGAAGAGTTCTTGACGTGGGGAAATGGTTTCCTGTATTTCTCCTCAGGCTTGAAATCTAGATGAGAAAAATTTCTCAGATTAAAAAAAAAAATTACCCTAATTTTCACTGCAGGGAGCTAATGTTGTTTTGAAACTATTGTCTGTTCCCCATAAGTACTAGGCAATATTTTACTTTAGTCAACGGAGGATGAGAAACATTTTAAGAAAAAAAAAAAAATGATCCTAAGGACACAAACCACATTTGATTATGGGCTTCCAGAGGAAAGACTCCTGCTGCTATCCGTTTTATTATGTCTTTTTATTTCTGGCTACATTTCCTGTTGTTCTCTCAGACTGTCTGATAATGTATGTGAGCAGGTTGCTTCTGACTGGTAACTTCCGAATTCTGAGGCATGTCTCCTGGGGCTATAAAGACAGATAAGTTTTATGCTGTTTCTTTTGTTCTGAAGCATGGCATTCCTTGAGGGAAGGTGTGTTTCCACTTGTTGTATTAGTTGAATGCTATTACTGAGGAAACCATTCTCTGTACTGGAACAACATAAAACAGAATGAGCTGCACAGGGAACCATTTGCAACTAGGATATTAAAAAAACGAGGAGTCCTTGTGGCACCTTAGAGACTAAGGCCTTGGCCACACTTGGGAGTAGCTTGCAGCGCTGCGAGGGAGCGTGCAGCGCTACTGGCGCTTTACAGCGCTGCACTCGCTGCTTGGGGGGGGCGTTTTCACACCCCTGAACGCAGCAACTTGCAGCGCTGTACAGCGCCAGTAGCCAAGGCTACACAAATTTATTTGTGCTTAAGCTTTCGTGGGCTAAAACTCACTTCATTGGATGCATGCAGTGAAAAATACAGTAGGAAGAGATATATATACACACACACAGAGAACATGAAAAAATGGGTGTTGCTGTACCAACTCTAATGAGACTAATCAATGAAGGTGGGCTATTATCAGCAGGAGGAAAAAAAACTTTTGTAGTGATAATCAGGATGGCCCATTTCCAACAGTTGACAAGAAGGTGTGAGTAACAGTAGGGGGAAAATTTGCATGGGGAAATAGTTTTTACTTTGTGTAATGACCCATCCACTCCCAGTCCTTATTAAAGTCTAATTTAATGGTGTCCAGTTTGCAAATTAATTCCAATTCTGCAGTTTCTCGTTGGAGACAATAGCCCACCTTAATTGATTAGTCTTGTTAGAGTTGGTATGGCAACACCCATTTTTTTCATGTTCTCTGTGTGTGTATATATATCTTCCTACTGTATGTTCCACTGCATGCATCCAATGAAGTTGGTTTTAGCCCACGAAAGCTTATGCCCAAATAAATTTTAGTCTCTAAGGTGCCACAAGGACTCCTTGTTCTTTTTGCTGATACAGACTAACATGGCTACCACTCTGAAAAAAGGAGATTAAAAGTTACTTTGATGGCTCTTGGTTTAGAATCCTAAGTATGCTGTTTGATCTTGTTGCTGCTCAGTACAGAAAACTCCTGAGAATTGCAGCTGTGGCTAGAACTGTCATAGAGGAGCCTGCACTGGAATTGAAACATACGGGAGTGTAAACAAAAATTAAGAAGCTCCATGCTTGTGTCTATAAAACTGGAAATGTGCTTTGATTAAGTGTGGGGAAATTCTTGGGCAAACAGTGGACATGATACAACAGGCAAATGACAATTGCTTGTGATTGTTTTCTGACAGTATATAGGAGAGGGTATATTGTTTTCAGATGCTAGGGTTACATAAAATATATTTGCTTTCTTCTGCCTTAACTATAGTTGTTACTTCAAATCGGTAAAAATAGCTCAAATGTTGTAAATTAAAGCACAGATTAACTAAATTACTTTCATCCATTATTAGGGAAAAAATCTAGACATTTTTATGAAAGTAGTATACAAATATTCTATGAATATCTTCTAAACTTGTTCAAGTGATATGTGAAACTTGAATTTTGTTCACAGAAATGAGTCTCGGAAAGCATAAATATAAATATTACACAGAGTGTGCAAATAGTAGGAAAGGAATCTTGGCAGCAAATCAAGAAAGTGAACATAAAATTAAAATCTGTCTCAATTTAGAAGGCTGCAATCAGACGTGTGTGTGTGTGAGAGAGAGAGAGCAAAATAGCCGTATATTTCATAGAAACAAATATAAGCCTTGATCACATTTTCTGGGTAAATACAAACCATCCACATCTGTAGAAGATTAGCAAATATTTCCTCCAAAGCGATAGAGTATACTTTAATATTTAATTCTAAGTTTTAATTTTTGTCCTTTTTATTCGGGGTGTGTGTGTGTGTGTGTGTGTGTGTGTGCGCCTAATGAAATATGAGGGTGGAAATGTGATAAGCAATACTAAAAGCTCATGATTGTTCTGAAAAGGTCACTGATACCAGTTTACTGGTTGGGACTAGGTTGAGTGAAAAGGGTCTTTCATAACTGGAATTTTAAGAAAAAATATGGAAACCTTCTTAATAAACTATATGTAATGTATGCAGTGTGATTGTAGCCATGTTGGGATAGTAGAGAGACAAGGTGGGTGAGAGAAACAGAAATTGGTCCAATAAAAGATCTCACCTCACCTCACCTATCCCCTCCCCTCTCATTTATTTATATATATATAAATATTGATCAATATGTTTTCTTCTTCAGCTTACTGTTTAAGACTGAGGGCTGGTCTACAATAATGCAGTAAGTCAATCTAAGTTACACTACTTCCATTATATAAATTATGTAACTGAAGATGACGTAACATAGGTCGACTTAGCACGGTGTAGACATTGCTGTATGTGGATGGGAGAGGCTCTCCTGTTGACATAGCTTCTGCCTCCTGGGGAGGTGGAGTACAGACATGGACGGGAGAGCGCTTCACCAGACCTGCTAAATTGACACCGCTGTATCGATTGCAGCAGTGCCAATTTAGCCGGTACTGTAGACATGGCCCTAGTAACTTCTCATGACTGGCTAGCATAGGGGATTGGTCATAGGCTTAGTGGGCTTGTATTGTTAGGTGACTGGTTCCAAGCCAGCCCAAGTTGGTAGTGAGTAACTGAAAGTTGTTGCCCTCTACTGGGAGTTTGGTGTCCAATGTGCAAAGATTTGATGGTCTTCCACTTGTTCCTAATAGTCAGGTATTCCTGCTGCAAAAGCTTCTGCTATAGTTAGCAGCCATGCTGTTGCTCTCAGAAGAAAGGTCAGTTTTTGGCCATGAGAGCTACTCATTCATATAGGTGGTCCATCATGGTCAGTCAAATCACCTTGGTAGGATGTTGTAAGGAAGTCTGCAGAGTGCCTGCTTGTATTGTGCTTTTCTGTAGGTAAAATGCTTTTATTCTCCAGAGTGCTCAGTCTCCATCTGCTCTTTTTGTCCTGTGTACTCAGTTGTCTGGGTTCCGTGGCTCCATCCTCACCTGCGTGGGTGGGCTTTTCGTTCAGATGGGCTCCACCCACCAATTCAGTCATCAAGTACACTGGCACCTTTATTGAGAACTGAATTTATAAAGAAAACAGGATATTCTTGCCTACGTGATATGCAGTGGTTTTCAACCTGTGGTCCGTGGACCCTGGGGGTCTGCAGACTGTGTCTAAGATTTCCAAAGGGGTCTTCACCTCCATTTGACATTTTTTAGAGGTCCACAAATGAAAAAAGTTTGAAAACCACAGGTCTATAGCATATCCTGGTTCAGAACAAGACTCTTTACTGTGTCATCTGAAAGTACTTTATACATTTAGTAGCTATATGAAGAATAAGGGCCACAACATCTAAGGAACAAGAACATGACTCCCAGGTTGATCAGAAAGACACAGCTTCCTTGAAGAGAAAATTGTTCCTGCCTGACAAACATGCCACTTTTTTTTTTTAAACGGATGATCGACTCTTTATTTTCCCATAAGAAAGAAGGAAGTGGGCCCTGCAGCTCTTTAGCAGGGATTATTTCACAGAATTTCCAGAACGTCTGTTAAGCTCAGAAGTGGCCATATTCAACATCATTATGATTAATTTGTCTCTATTCCTGCCTGTCCCACCAAGAGGGAAAATTTCATTGTGTTCGTCAAACCAGCGTCGGGAATTGAAAGTAGCCCTGGAACAAAGATGGCAGTGAGTTTATTCTCTGCACTTCATGGACCCCAAGAGGAGAGGAACGGCAAATCTAGATCTAATTCTAGACTTGAAATGGCTCAACAAATCCATCAAACTTAAGTTAAAGGAAAGGAACCATTTCAAAATGTCTTGGTCACCATCATTCCAGAGATAATTCTGTATCCCTTGAGCTTGGAATTAGTGTATATGATTTTTAATATTTTATTGTTAAACAGTTACTCAATTTTCAGCTAAAATTGTGCTCTTCATTGTACTGAGAATTAGAAATTACAGAGGCATAGGCCAGAGAAGAGCTGTTTATGTATTAACCAAATCTTATTTAGGAGGGACATGACACAATGGCTTTAACCAGACACAAAGGGGTCACTTACCATTACACGTTGGTTGTAATTTCTTTCATTTAAGAATTAAGTTTGCTAATTTATTGCCTCGACTTATGGAAAAGACATCTGTACTTAACTTTATATCTGAGTATTCCCACTGAATTCAGTAGGACTATTCACATGCATTAAGCTGAGCGCATGTGGACCTCTTTATGGTCGATATTTTTTTCCCTGTGGCAATTTAGGGGATTTAAATGGATTTTCTTTTTATCCCTGTCTAAAAATGTAAAATAACAAAAAAGTGATTGGCACTAGAGCTGGCCCAAAAAACGGGAGAAAATGAAGATTTTTGGCAAAGTTCCTTAACATTTTTTTTGTCAAAATTCAAAGGAGTCAGCCAGCTGCGATAGACACAACTTTCAGAAGAGTGTTTTTTTCCTTGGAGAGAATGTCCAGATTGCAGTTGTTGGCTAGAGAAATGCCAGTAGGCTCCCTGCTCTCAGTGAAACATCCCCAGCCTCTTCTGCACATGAGATTGGCATCAAACACAATGTCAAAATGTATATTTTTCTACAGTATACCCAAAGAAAGGATTCCTTCTAGAATTATTTCTCATTTATTATCCAGCTAGTATTCCCTCTCAGCCCTGCTCTTACCAGTAATCTATATCAATGATTCTGCCTCCATGGATGAGAAACACTACAGCGCTTGCAAAAAATAACTCTTTTAAGTAGCATATTCACTTGCACTGGAATTATAGCTTGCCTACTATTACCGTGCAATTTTGCTGCGCCAGCTTTTTTCTTTTGGTCCCAATTGCCTGATCCAAAGCTCACTAAAGCCAATGGAAAGACTTTTGGATCAGTCGCTAAGCACACAATCCGTTTCCTTGAACGGTGAATGCTGAGGGGCTGTGCGATATGAATGACCCATTTGTTAAGTGTTGAAAACTGGTTCTATAAGAGCGCTCTTGATTGAGAGGCTGTGCCAGTACTAAAAGATGCTTGGGAGGTACTCCCTTGCCCAGAGCCGTTGTGCTAAGTCTGCTCATTGTTCGCGCTTTGTGAAGTTACTTCGTGTGTAAAATGTCTGGTACAATTAACAGACAGAATGAAAAATGAATCGCGTAGTGTCAGCTTACCGGTATTGGCATCTTCTCAATGGAAAGCTGAGATATAAATCTTGATCCAAGACAGACTGCAGCATGCGCTTATTAAGGCTTGTGAATGGGATCACAGGCAAAGCCCTGCCATCCTAGCAAACTTTTGTCACTGTTACAATCAGCTCAAGGCATCCCGGAATAACTTGCCTTATCCTTTTAAATCATGAGTTCGCTTTAGTTGCCAAAGATAACCCTGTGAGGATGAGAAGAAAACCCTACTAAACATGCTGGGTCCTGATTAAAGTTCAGTGTGACACTCCTCTGATTAATATACAAGAATAAAAGTCCCCTTAGCCACACTCTGAACGTGTGTTGGTATAACTACTTTGCTCAGGGATGAATCCACACCCCGAGCCACGAAGTTATACCAGCTGTACTCCCGGTGTAGACACGCCTTTGTCGACGGGACAAGCCCTCCCATCGACAATCGCCTCTCTGGGCGGCAGAGTACTTACGCCAGTGGGAGAAGCTCTCCAGTAAGTTTAGGTAGCCTCTTTACTAAGCGCTACATCACTGCATCTGCACAGGTGCAGCGCTGTAAGTGTAGACAAGCCCTTAGTTTTTCTTAAGACAGAAGATTGTTTTAAATGAAAACCTGTTGTAATGGAGCATGCCCCCTGGAGAGAACTCTGGGCATTGGGGTTAGCTGAGACGGTTCAGAGTCAAACACCCTTTCCCCTCCTGTGTTTGTCTTGGGGACCAAGCAGGAAAGAGTCCAGGAGGTCAAAGGAGCTAGAGATCATCAGGCACCAGGCCCAGCTACTTTATATCCCAGGCAGGAAGAAGAATCTAGGGACCAGTGCGGGGAGGAAGCTGCCCTGATTGAAGGCGAATCTTAATGAGAAGGTTTCAGTTTATTTGGGGACTGTCTGTACTCTGGAAGGGTAGATTTTTACTTTGGGACTGTTAGTTTCTGGGAGGAGCGTTAGGGAGAGCCAGCGCTGAGTTCCAGACTCATCAAAGGTCTGAATCCAGTGCCTGGCTTTAAAAACCTATTTAGTCCCCCTGACCATGGGGAAGAATGATGGTCCGGTCCAGTCGTTAGGGCACTAGCCTAGGACTTGGGAGTGTTGGCTCAGTTACCTGCTCCGCTCCACACCACAGACTTGCTGTGTGACCTTGGGCAAGTCACTTCGACCCAGATTTCTAAAGATATTTAGGTGTTGCAGGGCTCAGCATGGCAGTGCCTAATTGATTTAGGTCCGTAAATTTCATTTTATAAAGGCATTTAGGCACTTAGGAGCCTGAATCCCTTTGACTGCCATTGACCTTTAGAAATCTGGGCCTTAGCCTCCCCGCACCTCAGTTCCCCATCTTTAAAATGAGAACAGCAGCACTTCCCTACATCACAGCGGTGTTGTGAGAATAAATACACTAAAGATTGTGAGGTGCTATGGTCATTGGGGAGCCATGTAAGTATCTAAGTATTAGATTCCAATTCACTTAACAGGCATGTACTTTGCTAAACTGGAGACTCCATCTTCAACTCCCTATGTGACTTTTGGCAAGTCACGTAGGGCCATATTTTAAAAAGTCAGCTCTTTCCTTTGTGCTCCCACTTTGGGTGCCCAACTTTAGACATGCCAGGGCTGGTGTTCAGCAGTGCTGAATGCCCACAGCTGCATCTGAAGCAAATGTTGCTACCACATCCTTGTAGGCCAATATGGTGGTCTTGATGCAGTCCCAAATTCAATGAAGTGACACTGTCCAGCGTAAAGAGGTGCTCTGCCTTCAATCAAGGCTCCGTCCAAGAGAGATTTCTCTCTGACTTGGCAGCTAAAAGAGGGAATGCTAGACATGAAGAATGCTAATGCATTCACCTAAGAGCGCCTACATTTCACAGCCAACCACAGCGGCGAGGGTATAGCTTCTGTGAAGCTGTTTGGTAGGGAGATCCTGTATGTGTTTAGTCCATTAACTTGTTATGTCTTTTAGAAACAGAGTGGGTACCTATGTGTACCACTGTGGAAGCTTTTCCTTGGCAAGGTCAGCACACAGGAGGGTGCTGGAGAACAGAATTCCTGTGTGACCATGGGCAGGTGACTTAGTCTCTCTGAATTTCGGTTCCCCATCTGTACAATGGGGATAGTCGCACTGCCCTACCTCGCAGAGGTGTTGTGTGGATAAATACATTAAACATTGTGACACCCACTGTAACATCTGCTGATGAAAAGCTCTAGATTCTGTTATTCCACAAATCCTTGACCACTAGCCCAGGCATCTTGCCTTTTATTATTGTACTGGCAGATGTTTGGATTATTTTCCTTGAATTTTTGAATGCAGGGCAGAGGTGGTTTTAAACTTTTTTTTTAATGATTTTGAACAGCAGAATTTCTATTGCTCAGGAAGTCTCTAGGGCCTCAATCCTGCATATTGATGCACTGCTGTGATCCTTTGTGTCTCCATGGCGTCCTCTTGAGGTTAATGGGATTCTGTGGGGACATAAGTATCCACGTCCACTTAGGTTCCCATTCTAAGTGACCAGCTCAGCCTCCTTTTGTAGGGAGTGACATGCAACTGTCTCCTTGTGCGATGTGCTACATACTTAGCTGGACTGGTGCAGAAGGGCACGGAGAAGCCAAATCGATGGCTTAAAAGACGTCTGTTAACTTTGCACTTAAGTGGCTGAGTTCATCCAGCCAATACTAACTAAAAGGGTCTCTTGAAATAGTTGCAATTTCAAACCAAAGGCTGGGTGATGATGGAACTGGGGCCAGGAAGGACACTCTGTCAAAAGAAAGTGTTGCTTGCGCTAAAGTTTAGAGGAACAAAAAGAGCTGTTAAAAATGGTTTATGTGAGCAAGGTCCTGGAGTGACAGCATGAGATGAGAAAAGGCTGATTGTGTCCTAGCCCTGGAAGGAGCAGGTGCAGATTGCACAGGGAGTGTTCTGTTCAGCAGTGTTTCTCTCACACACGCTTATCTCCAGTTTAATGGGATTTCTCAGAGCAGCCAGGGGCCTGAGGAATCTGTTGTATTCAGCTAAACCAAAACTCAAAAATGGGCAGTCGCTTAGCAGCAGCTGGGTGGCTTCTAGACTGCAGACTTGAATGTGGAATTTTAGATTTCAACAGAGAGAATCCCCTTCTTGCATTTGCACAGAATTAAAGGAAATGCATATGACAGTACAACCTCCAATGTATTTGACTGTCTAGAAACAGCACCTGCCAAGAGTTATATACTGGAATGGCTTTATTGCCTATAGTGAGAGAACCACATTAATGGACCCATGGAATAACAGATTCTGCATCTTGTATATCTGTGGCTGGTGTGGTCTGTTTTTAATTACAAATCCCTGTGAGGAAGCAGATAAATTGACTCTTACATGCCATACAAAGGAATTAAATGCACATGTAACCAACATTGCTACTTTCTGATGCTGTCATATGGACATCTGTGTATCCAGTGCTGGTGGTGCCACTCCGGGCTTTTTTCTGATTATTCTTGTTTAGGGTCAGTTTTCATCCACAAAAAAACTACTGGTGCTAAATGCTGCCAAATACCACGTGTGGCCTTAAAGATAAAGGTGTAGTATTAATATGTTGCTTTTCAAAGTGAAAGTTCCCAAAGAGCCTTAAAACTATATTCATTTCCACAAAGAAAAAAAAAAGCATTAATAAACGACTAAGGTTGGTTAAAGACACTATTGACCCATGCAAATCCCTTAAAATTAAGGAACTAGTTAGTTAAGATACTGATTTAAAAAATATTTTAACCCTCACATATCAGTTTCACTACTTTTCTTGAAGGACTGCTCTTCTCTAAGTCCCATGGACCTGCAATGCGTGCAGTAATACTGTACACACACCACATGACTTAAAACCGTAGTAACCTAACAGATGTATCAATTAGACATCTGGGCACAGATGAAGTGCATGATGTGTTATGATCCCACAGGGAGGCATGAAGTTAGAGTTATGGTTTTGCCTTATGTTGTACTTGTGAGGAATATGGTTTGTCTATTGTTAATGTATGTTGTGGAGATGTAAGGGCCCAATGCTGCCTTTGGTTACACCTGAGAAACCTCATCAAGGGGTAAAAGAAAGTAGTAAATGAAGAAAATAGGTTTGCCAGGTATAACTGAGAACAGAATTTGGCCTGCAGAACCTTACAGTACTGGTCATGAAGCAGGTGCTGGGAAGACTACAGCCTGACCTTCAGGTCTCAGGCTGACTTTGTGGTTCTCCTAGCTAGAAATAAAACCTCTTTTACTTGTAAAGTGAGCATGTTTGTTTAAAAGCCACCGGGAGACACTAAACATAGCATCCCTTTGTGCCATTTCTGCAAATAACTTTTCACAGTGGAGCTACGCCTGTTAATGTCACTTCCATTGTTCCTCCTTTTGTACGGCAGAGGAAACGACTTCTGTAGGATCCTAATCTTCTGGGACATGCTTACTCTTCTTCTGCAAGAGTAACATTGCCATCCTCTGCACTACTCTACAGTACCTTTGAAAATACTCTGAGGCACTAGTTAATTTACTGCAATGTTACGTGAGGGGGTTAAAAAGATTATATTTTTATGTGCTCATGTGCTGAGGATATGAGATTGAGAAAGCAGGTTAATGATACACATGTTATAAGGCTGAATAGTTATAATGGCTAAATTTCTGGTTAGCCAGGAGAACACACATGAAAGCAGTGGTGAAATTGCTCTGAATTATTTCTTATTTCTTAGAGGGCCACTTGGTGGCACGTTGGAATTAGAGCGGGACTAATGAGTCTTACCTGCTCCGCATGAATGGAGAGGAAACAGCTGCTGTGTACTCCATCATGAAGCAATTTGGTCTGGGACAAAACACTGGTTGCATCTTGATTCTGATCTTGGATAGCTCCTCACCCATTGCCATGTGTTTGGAGAGCGAAGAAGTGCTGCTCATGGTATGCAGCAATGGGAACTTAGTTGAAATAAGAATCAAGCCATTTTTGTCTTGCAACCATTGCAACCAGTTGCCTTCTGGGAGAGAGGCATAGTAGAAAAGTCCATTAAACTCAGCTGTCAGAAGATGATGGTTGTTTCACAAGATTCCTTTTTGTTGGTCACGTTTGGTCAACTTGAAATCCAATTGGCTTGTGTCCTTCCCTATAACCGCTGAGCACTTAGTCAAATAAAATTGTGTTGCCAGTTTCAGCCCTGACAAACCCACGGAATAACAGATTCTGCATCTTGTATATCTGTGGCTGGTGGGGTCCGTGTTTAATTACAAATCCGTGTGCAGAAGCAGATAAATTGACTCTTACATGCCATACAGGGGAATTAAATCCTAATGGCCTGACCACATGATGCAAAGCCCCATGACAACTGGATGGATGGTTATGGTCCCCTCAGATGCTGGAGACACAAACATATGCTTCACATGCCATTCTCCCTGCAGTTTTACTTTAACTCCACTTCTAACTGAAGGATTAGTTACCCTGGATTTAACCAGCCATGACAGAGGCGGGGGAGGGTTAGAAGAGGGAGCCTGTATTCCCTCATCTGTCTCCAAAATGCTGAGCATACAAAGATCCAGTGATTAAGATAAAACGAGTGTTTTGTGCAGGAGCATTTTCAATGCCTGCATATTTAACAGGACTAAGGTGTATAGTTTGTTTAAGCATCAGATGAGGTGACTATAAATCAGAGACGTTGTCTGTTTGTTTTTTAAACCCATGCTAGAAACCAGCCAGCCATACGGCTCCAATGTGAGGTCAGAAGTGTATTATGTTAAAACAAGCTTTTGCTTTTGATTCATTAGCGTGAGGACAGGACCTCACAGACGAACCTTTGCGTGAATTGATTGTTTTACTTGAAAAAACAGTGTAAGTGTAATAATGAGTCCTTGTGGCACCTTAGAGACTAACAAATTTATTTGGGCATAAGCTTTTGTGGACTAAACCCACTTCATCAGATGCACGGAGTGAAAAACACAGGAGCAGATGTAAATACATGAAAGGATGGGGGTGCTTTACCAACGTGAGGTCAGTCTAATGAGATAAATCAATTAACAGCAGGATACCAAGGGAGGAAAAATAACTTTTGACGTGGTAAGAGCGTGGCCCATTACAGACCGTTGACAAGAAGGTGTGAGTAACAGTAGGGAGAAATAGTATTGGGGAAATTAAGTTTAGGATTTGTAATGACCTCACCACTCCCAGTCTTTATTCAGGTCTAATCTGATGGTGTCTAGTTTGCAAATTAATTCCAGTTCTGCAGCTTCACGTTGGAGTCTGTTTTTGAAGTTTTTTTGTTGAAGAATTGCCACTTTGAGGTCTGTTGAGTGACCAGAGAGATTGAAGTGTTTTCCTACTGGTTTTTGAATGTTATTATTCCTGATGTCTGATTTGTGTCCATTTATTCTTTGGCATAGAGACTGTCAATTTGGCCAATGTACATGGCAGAGGGGCATTGCTGGCACATGATGGCATATATCACATTGATAGATGTGCAGGTGAACGAGCCCCAGATGGTGTGGCTGATGTGATTAGGTCCTATGATGGCATCCCTAGAATAGATATATTGACAAGAGTTGGCCCCGGGATTTGTAGCAGAGTTTGGTTCCTAGGTTGCTGTTTTTGTTGTGTGGTGTGTAGTTGCTGGTGAGTATTTGCTTCAGGTTGGGTGGTTTCAGTTGACTTTTGGCAACAGCAAGAGGCCAAAATTTTGAATCTGGATGCCTTATACTGTCAACCATGTTCTCATTTGGTGTAATTTGTCATAGCTCCATTGACTCCATTCATCGGCTGAAGATTTGACACTTCCTCTCTAATCTAAAATGTTTTGATAATTATTTTGCAGTCACTTTGCCCTTACATTGATTGTAACTAGAACTGGGTGAAATTTTTTTTGGATGAAACTTTTCTTTGCTGGAAAATGCAGATTCAGGTTGATCAAAGCATCTTCAGACTGAACACAAACATTTCGGATTTGTGTAGAATTTGCTGGACTGGTTTTGTCTGAAACCTCTTCCCCTCCCCCCACAAGTAAAAATGCTTCATTTTGTGTTACAAAATTTTAAAAATATTTTTAAAAAAGACCCCCTCAAAAGAAACAAAACATTTTGAATGAAACATTTTTTGTCCTGAAACAAATTTTTTTTTAAGTTCTCAGTTTGCTGAAAAACTCAAAAAAATTTTCATTTCGGGTTGATCTGAATTGTGGTGGTGGTGTGTGTTTCGTTTTGTTTCGACCATCTAACCAAAATCGGTTATTTGCACAACTCTAATTGTAATGTTTAAAAACTGTTAACAAAACAAGCATTGATTTTTGAAGTATGGCGGGGAGATGATAAATAAGTCTGTTACCGCAACAGACAAAATTTTAGTCAATATCTTTTTTTAAATCGTGATTGTGAATGTTGAAGAAGGCTGGAGAAAAATTAGACCCAAAGATCCAACTCCAGCGTTATTAGTTTTCAAAGCTGACCAATGTCCATTCTTACTAGAAGTAGTTTATAGCACTTGGCTACATGGGTGTTTATTGGATCGTGCTTTGTTAAAGTAAACTTGATTTGTCACGTGATTGACCCTAAGTGTGTCTTGTTTGTGGCAGTGGAAATGGATGGGCGTTTCCCTGCCGGCCTTTTTAAAATGAACATGGAGAAAGGATCTTTATATCCATAAAGTCCAGGGACATGCAGAGTAGGGTTGCCAATTTTCTGATTGCAGATTACCGAACACCCTTGCCTTGCCCCACCCACTCCATCCCCCCTCCCTCCGTCTCTCATTCTCCCCCTCCCTCGCTCACTTGCTCATTTTCACTGGCCTGGGACAGGGGATGGGATGCGGGAGGGGGTGAAGGTTCCGGCTGAGGGTGCAGGCGCTGGGGATGAGGGGTTTGGGATGCAGGAAGGGGCTCCAGGCTGGGGCCGAGGGGTTTGGAGTGCAGGAGGGGGCTCAGGACTGGGGCAGAGGATTGGGGGTGCAGCAAGGGGTGTGGGGTCTGGGAGGGAGTTTGGGTGCAGAAGGGGGCTTAGCATTGGGTCCGGGAGTTAGGGTCTGTGTGTGGGGTGGTGCAGGGTCTGGGCTCTGAGAGGGCGTTTGGGTGCGGGAGGGAACTCAGGGCTGGGGCAGGGGGTAGGAGTGTGCGAGGGGGTGCAGGTACCAGGTGGTGCTTACCTCAGGTGGCTCCCAGAAGCCGTAGCATGTCCCCTCTCCGGCTCCTAGACAGAGGCGCGGCCAGGTGGCTCCCATTGGCTGTGATTCCCAGCCAATGGGAGTTGGCACTTGGGGCACAGGCAGCATGCAGAGCTCCCTGGCTACTCCTGAGCCTAGGAACCGGACATGCCGGCCACTTGTGGGAGCCGTGCGTGCCGGGGAGGCAGGGAGCCTGCCTTAGCCCCACTATGCTGCCGACCAGACTTTTAGTGGCCTGGTCAGCAGTGCTGACTGGAGCTGCCACAGTCCGTTTTCGACTGGGCGTTCCAGTCAAAAACTGGATGCCTGGCACCCCTAAATTGCAGAGACTGGTGTTCGAAGTCTGATAAAACTATACAAATAAATGAATGGTGTAGGTTGGGAATGGTGTAGAAGGTAGATCTGTTCACTATCTTGCTATAAAAGAACAAGTGGTCATTTGAAGTTCAAAAGTGAAAAAAAATGAATACAGTCTGTGGAACTCCTTGCCACAAGCTGTCGCTGAGACCAGGAGCTTAAGAAGATTGTAAAAAGGGCTGGATACTTACACGGATAACAAGAATATCCCAAATTGCTATAGTAAATATTAAACAAAATAAACAAGAGTTTTGGAAGGGATATATTTCTCCTGCTTCAGGGTATAAAACAAATCCTGACTATTGGAGGTTGGAAGGAAACTTTCTCCCAGGCAAGTTATTCCATAATTTATTTCTTCAAAGTTTCTTGCATCTCCCTATGAAAGAGCTGCTTAGAGGCTGGAGTCTGGATTGGATGGACCTTGGTTCTGATCCAGTCTAGCAGTTTCTGTCTCGGAAAGTCCACGGGCTTGCTCTGCAGTCTGTTGAAATCATTCACATCAGCATTACGACAGTGGAATAGTTTCTTTCCCCTCTCTCTTTCTTAAAGAGCCACAACCAGAAAATGAAATGAATGGAACACAAACATGTTAATACAACAGTAAGGCTGCAGTTTAAATGCACGCAAGTCAGGAAATGAAAGAGAATTCTCACGATAAGTTTCTCATAGCAATGTTGACCTGTCCAGATTGAACAGGCTCTGAGGGCCAGGTTGTGCCCAGTAGGTGCAGACTTGTATTGGAGGTGACCGCCAGGCTCCACTCTGACACCAGGAGAAGGGGGAAAGAAGGAAATATTGGCCCAACCCACTCTGCGGAGCAAGGGAAGGGAGAGTGTTGTGGCTGGGAAGAGGGGAAGATACTCCCAGAAGAGAGGGAAACAGGGCATGGGCAGTGCTTCCTTCCCCTAGGTCAGGGAAGCAAGAGAGAACGTCGGACTTGCCAGATTGGATCAGAGCAATTGTCCATGTAGTGCAGTATCCTGTCTCTGACAGTGGCCGTTACCAGTTGCTTTAGAGGAAGGTGCAAGAAACTCTGCAGCAGGCAGATATGGAATTGCCTGTCCTCAGGGCAAGCTTCCTCCTGTAATCCCCCAATAGTTAAGGGCTGGCTGGTGCCCTGCAGCATTTTTGAATTTGCCATCTTTCAGTTGCATTGGCAACTGGTCTTGCTTTACGGGAGAGGGTGAATGGAAGTTCCTGATCCACCTTTTCTGTTGCAATCATTGTTTTATCACATCCTGCCGGTGGCAACAGAAGAGTTGGCTGACCAGAATGCAGGCCAAATACTCCACGTCGACTGGGGCTCTACATACACCTGAATACCAGATTCCAAAATTTGAGCCCTGTGCACATCCCTATTAATAAAATATATAGCGATACTGCCAGCGTAGAGTGGGGCACTATCACGGGGGTGGGCAGACTGTTTGGCCCAAGGACCACATCTGGGAATAGAAATTGTATGGCGGGCCATGAATGCTCACAAAATTGGGGTTGGGGTACAAGAGGGGGTGCAGGCTCTTGCTGGGGGTGCGGGCTCTGGGGTGGGGCCAGAAATGAGTTCAGGGTGCGGGAGGGGAATCAGGGCTGGGATGGGGGTTGCGGTGCGGGAAGGGCTGCGGGCTCTGGCTGGGGGTGCAGGCTCTGGGGTGGGGCTGAGGATGAGGGGTTTGGGGTGCAGGAGGATGCTCCGGGCTGGGTTCGGAGGGCGGTAGGGGGATCAGGGCTGGGGCAGGGGGTTGGGGTGCGGGAAGGGGTGCAGGCTCTGGCTGGGGGTGCGGGCTCTGGGGTGGGGTTGAGGATGAGAGGTTCGGGTGCAGGAGGGTGGTCTGGGTTGGGACCGAGGGGTTCAGAGGGCAGGAGAGGGATCAGGGCTGGGGCAGGGGTGCGGGAAGGGGTGCAGGCTCTGGCTGGGGGTGCGGGCTCTGGGGATGAGGAGTTTGGGGTGTAGGAGGGTGCTCTGGGCTGAGACCGAGGGGTTCAGAGGACGAGAGGGGGATCAGGGCTGGGGCAGGGGGTTGGGGCGTGGAGAGAGGCTCGGGGTGCAGACTCCAAGCAGCGCTTACCTCAAGCAGCTCCCGGAAGCAGCGGCATGTCCCTTCTCCGGCTCCGCCGCGGAGTGGCCCCCTGACCCAGCTCCCGGGCTGGAGCGCCGGAGGGGGTCCATGTGGCTGCTTCTGGAGGCCTTGTGGAGCGGCCCCGACCCTGCTCCCCTGCTGGAGATGGGCAAGGCCAGACCTCGCTTCCCAGCAGGAGCTCGAGGGCCAGCTTAAAACGGCTCGCAGGCCGTATTTTGCCCACCTCTGCAGTATCATAACTATAATAGTACAGGACAATGTTATGTATTTGTAGAATCCTGAACAAGTGAGATTCCACTTGTAACCGATCTAAACCTCCACTAGATTTAGGAGTCTCCAGGCTACCCCCTCTCTATCTTCATCAGTGTCTTAAGCTTTTGCTTATACATGTTTTCTGACATCCCGATTTCCTGAGCAGTATGGTTCACAGCTGCTGTCACTGTCTCTAGCTGCTGTATAAAAATTTGCATTTCAGTTGGCTTTGCCGACAAGCTGCAGTTTAACAGCCAACATGCAGTAACCTTCTGCTATTTTACTGATCCTCCTTTCTTTTAGTTTAAAAAATAATTTCTCAGCCTGGCTCACTGAAATATTTTTCAGAAGGGCTTTGGGTTTGCAGAATGCAAGGAGGTGAGTGTTCTGAATTTCCAACATCCCCTTTATTCACAGGTAAAAATACCAAGTGCTTAGATATGCACAGTTAGAAGTACATAATACCTAGAACTGATTGTAAAGTCACAGGACACTATCAAGCAGTGCAGGCCCAGTGTAGCTTTTGTTTTAAAAAAATCATAGGATAGGGTAGGCCAGTGACTACAAATTACTTCTTTACTGTTGCTCATCATTGGTTGGTGGAATTGCCAATTGCAGTGGTTTTCAACCGGTGGACCGCAGACCTCTGGGAGTCCACAGACTGTCTAAGATTTCCAACGAGGTCCGCACCTCCCTTTGAAAATCTTTAGGGGTTTGCGAATCAAAAAAGGTTGGAAACACTGGCCTGTAGGGATGAAAAGAGAGCTCGTCCTCCATGCCCTTTCAATCTTCATCCATTTTCCATTGGGACACTTAACACCAATTATGATTTAGACACGTGTCCAAGTCGGAGTTAAATTGAAACCAACTACTCATTTTACAGAGACCACCAAACAGGAATGACCTTCAGTCATTACCAGCTTGGTGACATTAAGGTAAAAGACTCCGCTTTGCCAGTCTCAAGACACCTGGTTCCCATTCATCTCCTGCTTTGAAATTTTCCAACATTTGAACAGCCAATGAAGTACTTGAATTGTGTAGGACAGGCTGCTGTTCCTGGGATTTCCATCTCCCATAAATCACTTTCCTTATACCTCTTCATAAAATTGAAATACCAACATAAGGAAAGGGACTAACCAAATCCATCCATTTGAAATATTAAAGTTTTTTGTTTCATATTGCATTGGTATTGCTCAAATCAAAATTTCCCTTCTTGGCATGGGGACTAGTTAAAAATTAGGTCATAGTGTCCAAGCGAGACATTTTTCAGTAGAAAGGTAATATATGTTGCTTTCTAGCTGTTAAGAGTTCTTACACTCTTGATGTAACTCTAGCTGGCAGCTAACATCTTCGTTCCTGGTGGTGGTGATTTACAGACCTAGATTCTGGAGGTCAACAGAACTGGTGCACTTAGAATTTACCTGGTGGACTTTGTTCTGTAAGAAGAAATCACTGGCAGTGAACTTTTGCCAGATAAGTGGTGTTGGTGGTTGTCTCTCTACTGCCTGAGATGTGTGTTTTTTTGTTTGTTTGTTTGTTTGTTTGTTTCCCCCCCCCGGCATCCTGACAGAATAATTTGCTGGATTGAATCTATAAAGCGGTTTCAGTCTATGGATTGAGGGGGAGAGAGGGGCCTTTTCACAGCCTTTGTTCAACATTACTGAAGTCAAATGCAATACTGACATGCTTATTGTGGCGTTTTTTGGACCAAAAGTGTGTTCTCATCAAAAAATGGGATTTTATTGAAAAGGAATGTTTTCACAGGAGAGATTTTAAAAATTAAATATTTTTATTTTTCCATGAGAAATTTCAAAACAAAATGAAAAACTTTGTGGAATTTCAAATTGGATTCTTTTGTTGGTGCTTCGGGTTTACTATCTGCAGCTCTTCCAAATTTGTGGAAGTTTTGAAGAATTACTGAGTGGCAGGATTCAATTTTTTTCCTTGTGCCACTTTTAACTTTTCCACAGTTGGAGAAGTTTTGCAAAGTTACAGAAAGTAACAGAGTGCGGGGAGGGGAGGAAGGAGGAAAAACAAGGGAAAGGGGTGTGTGTGTGTGTGTGTGTGTGTGTGTGTGTCACCAAACATCCCCCTCCCCCCATTATTAATTTTATTGCATGTAGGGGTAAAAATGCAGGTGGGGAGAGAACATTTTAAAAAATTGATTAAAATATTTTGTCATTTTTAAATGTCCCAATTTCAATGCTGAGAAATGAAAAGAATTTTGTTTTTAATGAATTCAGTCAACCAGCTCTAGCTCATTGTCACGCAAGCAAACTGCAGTCAAGATCCTTGCTTGTGCGTAGTGCAGCTTGGAGTTGGGGGAGGTGTGCAGTGGTGGATTTAATCAGTCTTTACCCTCCCTCACTTGCCATCAGAGGCCTGGTCCAGTCTGCTATCAGTTAGAACAGCCAGAATGAGGCTCTGAATTTAACCAGCTGCTACTGACCCCAAGGAGGTGATGTGGCAGGAAGGCATTACTGGGAAACAGATAAGCACTAGCCACGGCTTTATGCTGACAGCCAACAGAGAGGTCGTGTGGGGTGTGCTCTGTTGTCTCAGTGCCCCTGGGATGATCCTGTGGAAATGTTAGTTTTAGGGTCACTTTGCACAGGTTGTTGATGCAAAGTAGACACAGTACAGGCAAAATCTGGCCCTGACCCTTTAATTTTCTAGTACTGGACTTGGTTGTCCGAGTATTAAAATGGTGTGGAGACCAGGCCTGTGACTTTTTTGTTTGTAAACTGGGATAGTTATACTGCTATAACCCTAGCATAGATCCGGTTCTACCAGAATCAAAGTGACTTATACCTGTATAGCTTACTCTTCTTCCCACACGGGGATACCTATTTTGGCCTAAAGCACCTTTATACTGATATAGTGACATCCTTGGTAGGGGGAGGAGGCTGTGCCATTTTAATTATACTGGGATAATTCAAGTGGTACAACTTTCATGTGTAGACAGGTCCTAACGCACCTTTGTCTGGTATAACTGCATCCACACTAGGGGGTTGTACTACTTTAATTGTACCGCTACACCAGTGCAATCAGCGCAGTACAAAAGCTGCATGTGGGCCAGCCTTTATGCCGTGTTCCATCTCAGCGTGGCATATTAATTTTGTAATGTATTTTACTTCGGGGGGGGACTGGATGGCTCTGGAGATGAGTAATGGGATAAGAAGCTCTCTTCAGCTGTAGGTTGCTGGCTCAAATTCAGTGCAGGTTGGCAGAGAAAGCTGCAGTCTGATGGATATTCAGCATCCTATGTGAAATGTGTGTGTTGGTGTCAGTGTAGTTCCAAGGGGACTGTTGTTCCTAGTCACATGTTGAGCCTTGTTGGGAGTATCAGCAGAGGGGACATGGGCCTGGGGACTGAACTAACTCTGTCTGTCTGGTAAAGGGTTGAGCTCGTGGCAGGGAGTGCGGGGAACTTCGCATTTCTGTTGTGCACACGCTGCCCCTGCGTTCTCTGCAGGGCTTTCAAACTGGCTCCTTTCATTAGCTTTTATTTCACAGAAATCAATGTTACACACAAACATCCCTGGACCGGGGGGAGGCAGACGGACACTTCACTGCGGCTGGGAGATGTGATTCCCAGCACAGGTAGACAGACTCACGCTAGCTCAGCTTGAGCGAGCACCCTAAAAACAGCAGTGTGGATGTTGTGGCAATGGCAGTGGCTTGTGCTAGCCACCCGAATCCAAGCCCACCCATCCCCCTGGGTCCACGCTGCTTTTTTAGCATGCGAGTTAGGACAAGTCTGTCTACTCCATGCTGGGAATCAGACCTCGGAGCTGCAGCGAAGATGTACCCCCACACTTTGCTTCGTATTGTGCACGTGACCTCTTCGTATAGTTTCTAAGGAGTGATGTTTTCTTAGCACACTGAAGAGTTTGCAATGTATTGCTGATGAAGTGAATCGTTAGCTAATGGTCAGGTTTGTCAGCCTTTGTTTGAGAGGTCTGTTCTTGTTGTGAGGGAGCAAAGATACTATTTGTTGCACACATTTGAAATACCTAGATGGGTGCATTATACCAGTGTAACTGCACCCACACTAGGGGTTTTCACCAATTTAACATTGCCAGTTTCTAAACTGAGGTACAAAAACTGAGTGTAGACCAACCCTTAGAAAAACAACAGCTCAGCTGTGCTTTTTAGCTTTCAGGAAAAGTTGAACTGAACTCTTTTTGCTGACACAAACATACTGTATATAGATGTCTTTCTAAGGAATGTTCTTGTTTAGGCTGTTACTGAGTAATTGGTGAGTGTTAGATTTACCATGGCTTCTCTCAGGCTTCCTGAACTCACAGGATGAAACCATAAACCTTTTACTCTAGAGCCCAGAACTTGAAACTGAGATTAACAGCAGGACTTTAACACCTTTTAGGAGGATCTGAAGTGTGATATATTAATTACTGTTTAGAAGAAAGTATTAGAATACCCACTAGAGCAGGGGTTCTCAAACTTCATTGCACCGCGACCTCCTTCTGATAACAAAATTACTACACGATCCTGGAAGGAGGGACCGAAGTCTGAGCCTGCCGGAACCCCTGGCCAAAGCTGAAGCCCAAGGGTTTCAGCCCCAAGTAGGGCGCCTGTAACCTGAGCTCTACCACCCAGGTCTGCAGCCCTCAGGTCTCGCTTTGGCCCCAGACGCCAGCAAGTCAAAGCCAGCCCTGGTGATTCCATTAAAACGGGGTCACGACCTACTTTGGGATCCTGACCCACAGTTTGAGAACCGCTGCACTAGAACATGGGTTCTTGATCTTTGCCATTCCATGATCACGTGCTCGGTCAGCTTTCCTCCAGCATTTCAGATGCTGGTTCTTATGGTGCTGAAAAAGAGGTGTCACCACATGTTATGGGTGTGCACTTCTATTAAATGTTTAAAACGATGTAACTTCTAGGAATTCAGATAAACACCTAGGCCCAGGTTTTCCACTGTGATCCATTTGCATCGTGCAGCTTAGGCAGTTCAAAGAGACTCTGATTCTGGTATGTGGACAGGAACCACCCCTCCCAGTGTGAAGCCTGCAGAGGCATTAAAGCCTTCTCCTGCATCAGCTGCCTTCTCCTACCCTGGAGTACGGCTGTTTTTGGATGTGGCAGGGCAGGCTGGTGGTGTGGTGGAGCAGAACTGCATTTTGTCAATCCTCTACTGGTGTAAGTTTAGAGCAGCCCCTCAGCTGCTCTAACTAATGCTGGGTCCAGACTGCACTGGCTCATGGAGCCATAACCATCTCCCTGATGGCCTCAGGGACAGGGAAGGATCAAGTCCTTAGTGTCGGCTTTGCACTGTGGATGCAGAGGCCCCACTTTTATTTGTACAGCTTTTTGGTAGCATTACAACATAGACTCCAGAATGGTTTCTGGGTGCCCAGCAGGTCCTTTGGTGCATTAGTGAAAGGTGAAAGAGGAGAAATGCTCTTGCAAGTAGCCTCACTTGGCTTCTTTTCCATGATTTTTACATTAAAATAGTGTTTCCCCAGTTTCTCTGTAGTTAGCACTCCATCTAAACTGGAGGTGCGTAGGTTATGTATACCCAGCATCATTATTGTAACCTGAATTTGACCCCAGCGCTTTATCATCTGTTCCCTTCAGAATGCTCGGACTGAACACCGTCACGTTTTTGTTCCATTTCTGTATCTCTTAATCTGTTTTAATTACAATCCATTGTAAACGCATCCAAGTGCCTGACAATACTAGGGATTGTTGATTATATATTGCACTCCTCCTAAGATTCCTTGCATTCTCAAGCTTAATTATCAGGCAACACAAAGAAGGCGATGGCCCTTCTACAGTGCACCACAACTATAGCAAGCATGTGTTTCATCCTCACGCTCTTTGGTGTAACGGCCCCCCCTCAAATCAACAGTCCTTTAAGGTTTGGTTGGGTTTTATTGTTCTCTCTTTCAGATTACTGGGTGGCTGTGAGGAAGTGTCCTAAGCAGAGGAAAGCCGGCAGCACTCTGTCTCTAGGCTTTGTTCCACTTGTGCAAAATAACAACAATAATAATAATGAATAATAAATATCTGCCTTTTGGACGACCTATTCCTCTTGACTGTGTGACGCAGAGGGGAGAAGAGGAACTGAGAGGCCCCTGGATTAGCAGAAGAGTGGGGTGGACCTGTCTGGCTACTCATTACATCCCCCTCCCCCTCTCCCCGGTCTTTTTGAAACCCTTCTATACAGAAACCATAGTGGGGGGCAGAAGCGCTGTCTGCAGGTTTGGGGTTGACATGTCAAGTCACCTAGAGAAGAAGGATGGTCCAGTGGTTAGGATTGTCGACTGGGACTCAGGAGATCTGGGTTGAATTTGCTGCGTCCCCCTACAGACATCGTGAGTGGACTTGGGCATATCACATAGCTTTGCCGTGCCTTGGTTCCCCAACTGTAAAATGGCACTGCCCTACCTCACAGAGGTGGTGTGAGGATAAATACATTAAATATGGTGAGGTCTTCACGTGCTACCGGAATTGAGTCCGTGTAAATTTCTAGAATGGGGGAACAGCCGCTTGGTTAGATTGTCTGGGTTAATTTCCATATGGAAATTCATGGAGGAGTTAATGCTGATTTTTGTCAGCATCAGCTCCTTTTCCATACTCTTTCACTCTCTAGGGTTTCATGCCTCTCCTGTAAGACTGATAACCTCTCTCAGGAGCGGAGACTTCAGCTGAAATTCAATGAGTTTAAATTTACTGGGCCGGAGGATTTCAATGGAGCTACGTCGGTATACACCAGCTGAGGATCTGGGCCAAAGAGTTTCAGGCGGCCTGTTCCCCATCCCATGTTTTTTTCTATGGGAGATACAAGGCTTTAACTGATCACAAACATATTTTAAGGAGCTGAGAAAGCCCAAGACTCCTGAGTGTCAGAATGGCTTTAACTCAAAGCTTTTCCGTCTGCAATGGGCTCATAATGATTCCGTCCATCCCACCACAATTATATACAGCATCCCTGTGCATTAACAATAGTTACATTATAAACAACATTCAATGTTGCTGGAATCATTACAATTGCATAATTGTTTGCAGTGCATCTGGATTTTCCTCATATCATCTGTAGTGGGAGTTCGTTAAAGGATGGACATTTGAATGACTATGGCTGCTTTTCTCGCCAATGGGGGAGCTGATAAAAATCAAGCTTGACAACCCAGGTGATGAAAGAGGAAGTGCTCCCTATTGTATCCCTGAATGTTATTTTTATTTTACTTGCATATAATATGCCACTTCAACTCACTCTAGCTAGCTAGCCAGGGGGGAGGGATAGCTCAATGGTTTGAGCATTGGCTTGCGAAACCCAGGATTGTGAGTTTAATCCTTGAGGGGGCCACTTAGGGATTCGGGACAAAAATCAGTACTTGGTCCTGCTAGTGAAGGCAGGGGGCTGGACTTTCAGTGTTCCTTCCAGTTCTATGAGATAGTTATATCTCCATATATGAGTTTTTCACACCCCTGAGTGCCATAGCTAGGTTGACCCAGGGCTATTAGAAAGGGATGTACAATAATTTCTGTGCAGGTCAGGCACTGTTATTTATTATATACTTGTACAGCACCTAGGCACAATGGAGTCCAACCTTGTTGTAGTCTTTAGGTGCTACTTCTCTCTCTCCCTCACTCTCAAATCGGAAATGATTCCATTTGTTTTTAATACAGCAGATAAGGAGGTTGTGAAAAAGAGTGAATATAGCTGAATGTTTTCTAACCAATCTTCCCATGATGAATATCTGATTGGTTCCAAAGTATAAGTACATTTTTGATTAAACAACAAAGGAAAACTATAAGTAACACTTGAAAATAACGAAAGCAGCCAGGGCCGGATTTGGATTCCTTTACTCACACTGAATATACCTTCCTCGGTGGTGGATTGAATGGGGCCCCTTGTGGAGTTAAGTACTACTTGACATGAGTAGGGGGATCAGTATCTGGCCCTAGAGGTTTATTTTTAATTGTTTCAGAGGAGGAGAAGGGGAGGCAGTTTTTGACAGTAACTTATGTCCCCTGAAACCTTCAGAAGGATAGTTGAGTGCAACGGGAGAAGACTTGTAATGAGAATCTAGTAGTTGAAGCAACCTGTTTGGTCTTGCAGTGCTATGGATCTTTCCTTTGGCTTCACCAGCAATGCACTGAGAGTGATGGGTCCAAAAGAGCCGGGGATTAGCCGGCTTTTCCATTAGAAATGCATTGTCCTGGAACTCTGTGCATCTCGGGTAGCCAGTCGTGCTGGCTTTCAGGCTGCTTTGTGCCATTGAAGCAGCGTGACTCAGATGATGAACCAAGGTTCTAGCCCATTCTGCCTTTCAGTGGCGGTGTACCCCAAGACATGGCTGTTTGGGGGGGCACCGCCTCCCCTTTCTAGTGCAGCTCAGACTGGTAAGAGTAATAATTGAGCGCTACCTGTTTTGAAGGGGATTTCTCTATTCACCATGTGTAACAGGGTGCTGGCCAGGAGGTCCTGAGCCAGGCCCCTGTTAGCCCAGCCCCAATTAAGAAGTATTAATTGGGGCTGACTGAGTATGCCACGCCTAATTGCTAGAAGAGAAGCACCTGCGGGCCTCATTAGCTGGGGGCTATATAAAGCTGGCAGGTAGGAAGGGGGTGGTGGAGAGAAAGGAAAGGGAGGAACTCCAGGCTGTGCATCCCTGCTGCCTGGGGAAGCTCGCTGTCCCCCAGGTGGCTGGTTTGGCACAGACTGTAAATAGAAGGTGGTGGGAGCTGACACTGAAAATAAAAAAGCACTGGTGATTGCACTCAGAAGGGGTCTCTGGCTGATTTGTTGTGAGGACAGGCGAAGGCCTCGTTACACCATGTTATATTACATGCCTTAAAAACCACCTTTACTTAAACGATTTCAAACTATAGAGCTAGACCCCCAGCTGTTGTAAATCGGCGTTACTCCAACTAAGTCAATTTATAACCGTTTGGAACTTGTTGCCAGTTTGGAAGTCGTTAAGGCTCAGAACTTAACAAGGGTCTAAAAGGGATGGGACACTTTTTCTATGAATAACAAGAATACCCGGAGTTATAATTAACACAAATGTTTAATTTTGGAAGAGAGATGAAATTTTGTGTCTCAGGTTTTATTCTAATCTTTAACTATTGGAGATGAGCCTGATTGCTATGTGGGGGAGGGGGGGCAGATTACCCTGCATCTGCCTGCTGTGGGGGTCTTACATCTACCTCTGAAGCATGTGGTATTGGCCATTCTAACAGACAGGATACTAGACTAGATGGACCTTGGGTCTGATCCAGTCTGACAGTTCCTGTGTTCGTATGTATATCTGCTGAGGCTCTTGTGTGAGTAACTGTTTTATAAGCACAATAGGATGGTGTGAAGATCCTCACTAGCCCCTTCCCATGTTAGCGGAGGTCACGTACGACTGCCCACCTCTGAGAGCGTGTCTAGGAGCACACAAACATACACTTTCTCACACAGTGTTAGCGCTTGGTTTCTGTGCATTGTCAGTGTAAAACTGATCAACTGTATAGCCCGGTTTTTCCCCACCCATCTCTCTTCCTCATTTCCATGTTTCAAAAAGGAAAAAAGAAACCGAGAGAAACTTTTAATGTGCATTGGGGTGAGGTTTCTTGACTCCTTCACTTGTGTTACTTTGGGCATGAGAAAACATGTGCCGTGCTGACAGTGATCCATACAGCAAGGAGATAAATCCAGACTTGTTATGGCACCTGACATTACATTTGTCTTTCAAGTGCCTGGGAGAGACGTCCACGAGGCATCCGCCTGCTGTAATCTTTTCCAACCCATTGTCGTCTGCCGTTGCTCAGTGTGTTTACCTGCCTGATCGTATCTCTCACCACTCCAAGAGGTTATGTTGTGATGGCCGTTTGTGATAAGATGCTGCTAGTAAGTGAGCAACTGAAAATATGAAAATTAATCTGTGTCATGAATTTGTCCTTTCTGCTGCTTTTGTGGTTTTTCCTCAGAGCCTTGAAGGGCAGTAGTGGCTCCTTCATGGCCTAGATTGTCCCAGCCCAGAGTTGGCTATAGAAGGGAGTGAGGCAGAATTGGCCTTCCTTCCCCCATACATCCCTGCTCTGATTGTGACTCCAGGTTGGAGACGGAGAGCAGGGACTGCTCCCCAATACTCCTCTCTCTGAGCAAGGGGATCAGAAGGGGGAGAAATAGGAAATGCATCCTTTAGCCCTATCCCTGTCCTTCCCAACCTGCTTCTTGTGCAGGAAGCTGCCACAGCGCTTCCTGTCTCCTTCCCATTGTTCAAGGGTGCCCTGGCTTCACTGCCAGGGTGCCCCCATCTTAGGGCTTTGGAGAGAGGAGAAAGATTTGCCTCTTACAGCACTGGGTAGGGGCAGTGAATGCATTTGCCTAAAAAAATAATCCCACTAGAGAAGCGTTTTCCCCCCCCCCCTCTGTTCCTGGGGCAGTGTTGATTACTATATGACCCACTGGCATGGGTTTGTGAGAGCTGTCAAGTGTATGGTTATTCCCAGCTAGCTCTGCAGTAGATATGAGCCTGGGGAATTGAAGACCTCTTCAGAACACTGCACCAATCTTGCTCTAAAGCATTGTGAATTGGTTCCAAAACCCCATTAAAACCACTTGAGCCAAATGAACCTTCTTGCAAAATTCTCCCTCCTCCGAGAGGGAACAACTAATTAAAAATCCCCAGATCTAGAGCCGTTAATCTGTTTCATGTTTCCTTCGAAATAAATGAAAGAAGACAATTACAAAGGAGAGCCGTACCATGTTACAGCGTCGTTATTAAATTTGTAATGGGCAAGCAATTATTCCTAGCGGGGCGTGAAGTAGCGTGGCAAGTATTAACTGACACCAGTCAGTGAGTGATATGAAAACAGGCAGATATCAACAGCAACACTGAAAGTGACGTGCTGAAAACTCTGTCAGTCTCTTGTCTCAAAATGTGTGTAGACGTTGATGTCTGAAGCTTTATGTACCCAAGAGATACATTTTGAAAAAGATGTTAGCTAAGATTCATTTAAGCCTGTTTAGGAGACCAAATTAAAATGGCTCCCGCAGGAGTTTAATAAATGCAATTTTTCAGGTGTTACAGTCGATAATAGTCACCCCTTTCTTGTAATGTCTGGGGATGGAGGGAAAGATCAGTGTCCTCCTCTATCCATGCCTTGGAGGGGTGTGTGTGTGTCCCATGTTAAACATTTCATAGAAACCGGTTTCAGAGCAGCAGCCGTGTTAGTCTGTATCCGCTAAAAGAACAGGAGTACTTGTGGCACCTTAGAGACTAACACATTTATTTGAGCATAAGCTTTCGTGGGCTACATCCGATGAAGCGGGCTGTAGCCCAGGAAAGCTTATGCTCAAATAAATTTGTTAGTCTCTAAGGTGCCACAAGGACTCCTCGTTCTTTTAATAGAAACAGTGTCTGATAACAATACACTAAAGAAATAAAGTAATTTGAAATTAAACTCTTTAAGGTGTAAGACTTAGCAACCATTTGGTCTGTTTTCAGAAGCTTGGGTAAATGCTCTGACTGGCCTAGTCATCGTGATCCTTTACTAGCTTTTCCCCCTGATTGATTCTATGACCAAAATACTAAAGAATCCGTGTTCATGGTCTAGCATCTAGCCATTAATGTGGACACACACTGATCTTTGTCTCTCATCTTGCTTCTATTTTTCAAAAGTCAAGTTGCGTAAAATTGGCTTTTTTAGAGAAGAAAATTCCAATAAGGGAAGCAAACTGGGAAGATGAGTTCAGTGCAGATTTTATTTTTTAGAACACTTCTGAATTATTCATCCCTCTGATGCTATAAAGTTTGGAAGGGTGGTTAATAGAACTACAGCAGCAAAGAATCTGCCAAGAATTACGTTTTATGCATCTAAAAAATACCCTTTGAATAAAATTAGAGCATTTCTATTTTAAATAAATAGAATTCTCCCTTCAGTGACCTAATGATTGTGACTGAATGAACTAAATGGTTTCTTCCAGCACCAGTATGTATGAATCAATGATTCATATGCCATTGAATATTGTCATTTATGGATATAAAATGATTCTTTCTGGAAGCTAGCCAATCTGACTCAAACATTTAATTAGCCAGCCTTGCAACACGCTGCAAAACTCAGATTTGGTAAAGGAAATTCACCAAAAGGTTTTGTTGAACTGTGCTTTGTTTTGCCAAGACAGGTGAAATGGCCTCACATCATGACCACGCTCTGGGTTTTTAGCAGGTATTCAAATATTTGTACTTTGCAGATATGCCACTTTGATAGTTAAACATTGTAATGTACAGAGAAATAACGGAGTACCACCGGCATTTTATCAATTTGCAATTTCCCTGGTGGTGGCAGTAGGTCCTCTTCCCTGTTGCAGAGACGTGGCAAGTGTTGTGTTGCAGGAGACGGCAGCAAAGATTGTGTTAGAGCTCACAGAGTTTCTGTTAAGGGAACAGTATGCAGTAAAATTGTAAGTGAAATCTTATTCAACCACTTCCGCTGACCAAGGCAGACTCCATCAGTTCCCCTATTGCATCCTTCCCTTCAGATCCTTGTGCACAGATCTTTAGTCTAGACGTTTGCCAAAATATTTAAATGTGCTGATACGAAGCAAAAGCGTGAGGGCGCCTGAGAAGTTTAATCAAAACTGAATAATCAGCAAAGATTAAGGAAAGAGCTGTAGACTAGAGAGGATAAAACCTGCATTAAAAATCACCCACTGGAGCCTGTTCTGGATTGCATTACAGTCGGTGGCAAAACTGCCTTTAATTTCACTGGCAGCAGCAAACCTAGATTTACAGAAGGAGATTAAAACACCAAAACTGCCAAGGAAACATTTTCATTGGGCTGGGAGATAATGAGCAGCATTGCTTCCCCTCACTTATTTTACATGGCGATGCATTTTATTGTCACTATAAAAAACTGAGCATCGTTTTTGGTGGCTGTGTATCCAAGTGAGCAGTCGGGATCATGTTGCTTCACTCAGCTTCTTCTCTACCTCTTCCATCTCTGCTGCAAGAGCTGTTGTACAGCACTCCGAATGGATCACTGTCCCAGGTGCAAAAGACATGTCTTGGGAATTGTTTCTCTCCTTGCTGTATGTACATTGGAGGAGATTATTTATATACAACATATCTAGGGGAAAAGGCAGGGGAACCTTTCTTTCATGCACGCAGTAAAAAAAATATCTCACTGATAGCCACAAATTGAAATTACAATGGGAGGGCTCATCTTTAAAATATGAGTCACTACCTTAGAAATTGGCACATTTTTCAAAAGCAGACAGGGAGGGGGGAGAAAAAGGTTCTGGCATATTTCAAGGTGAAATGTTTGTGAGTGATGTTGCTCTGGAAGCTTTCAAGACAGCAGAATGTGCTGATAATGCAGATAATGGCTGGACAAATATAGTCCCT
Organism: Trachemys scripta elegans; assembly: GCF_013100865.1. Classification (NCBI taxonomy): domain Eukaryota; kingdom Metazoa; phylum Chordata; order Testudines; family Emydidae; genus Trachemys; species Trachemys scripta. The sequence goes on from NC_048302.1 coordinate 13,688,223, forward strand.
AAATCAAATATTAACAAGAAAAAATGCATTGCTGAAGGCAGTCAATGTGGTTCACATGTGCTCAGAGAGTGCGGATATTAACCTGCTATAAGATGGTATCGCCCCATTATTTCCCTTGAGCACCAATTTCCTTTTTCGATGGACATTTAATAGATTAGCTGTTACATTCTGCACTATTTAGTGTCTCTAGATTGACCATTTGGGGCAATCGTCTTTCTACGCTTATCTGGGCCAACTGATTTGTTCTGTTGATAGACATGGTATGTGATGGGTAATAATTCTGTTGTTGCAGTACTTTGCATGTAGCACCCTTTAGCCTGGTATTACCGACAGTTTTCTATTGCTTTTGTTCCTAGTTCTTACTACTCTTTCGCTACGAGTCTTACTGAATTCATCCAGCATTTGTGGCAACACCTATTGGGAATGGGCAGTCTCCCCCCACATCCCCACCTTTACCCGAGTGTCCTACATTTGACTGTTTCCTGGCTGAGAACAGATCGCAGTGACTTTCCCAACAGTAGCCTAAGTCCAAAACTAAGTTAGTTGTAAAACCGAGAGACAAATCAAATTAAACCAAAGTTAAATGGTACAAAATATACTTAGACCTAAGTCTGCATGTGGTCTTATCAAAGTAGGTCTCAAGTTTTTTTAGTTGGATTAAAGGTAATTCAGAAACCAAAATGTTCACCCTTTAGAGACCCTAGTTGGGATTTTCAAAGCTGTCTGAGGGATTTAGACGTATGTTTCTTTTGCTTTTTACACAACAAGATCAGTAGGAAGAAATCAAATCGGCACAGTTGGGTCCCAAATAAACGTTTGCTAATTTATACCCAAACATGGAAGGCCTAGCTTCATATAAACTGCTTCTCTGACTGGTTTCCAGCTGCTTCTAAACCATAGAGCACAGCGAGCACCTCTAGAAGGTTCACCGACTGTTCAAAGGGACACTCTCCTATTCCTTTATACTACACTGTAGAGCGGAAGATGCCTGTTTGTCCCATAGGCTGGTCTGAAAATCTCAACACCTCTTTTGGTTCAACTTTTCAGAGTCTTTCTCTCTTTGCATGCCAGTGTCTCAGAGCTCCAATTCCACATTATCAGAAAACCTTCCCCCACACACGTTTCCATTATTTTCTTTGAAGTGCTAAGTTCTGAGCAGCAGTACTTCTCTCCTGGTGACGTCTGGACCAACCAATATTAATTTTTTTCCCCATTGAATCAGTTTGATTCAATATGATATAGATATTTCTCTCCTCGAGTCAACAGTCAATGTCTCTCACACAATTTATCCATCTTCCTCACACAATGTCTTCTTCCTTGCTGAGAATGGCCAGTTGGCATGTAAATATCCCTCTTCCCCAAGTGATGAACAAATCATACAGGGCTTGTCTGTGTTGACGATGTGTTTTTTACCGTGGACTAACTAAGAGGCATTAGGTGTCTCACTGTGAAAACATCATGGAGACAAGGCACCTTAATTTTACTGCGAGGTAAAGTAAGTGAAGTTGACTCTGGGAGGGGGTAGAGTGCTGACCTCACCTAGTTACCTCTTGGTAAACGCTACAGGTGTCCTGTCTCCACATGGGATTTTATGGCCAGATAATTATGGAACATTTGTTCTCTCACTAAAAAAACCCCCACGCTTTTATGCAGAAGACAAAATCACAGACTTTCCTGCCTTGCCCTCATGGTGTTTCCGCATCCCAAGCTTAATTGTCTGTGTCGTATCAGAGTACAGCACTGCCACGTGCCCTATGCCCCTTCACTATTTAGTCATGTAAAATAAGATTTCTCGCTGGATGACTTGGAGCTGACTTTCAATGGGACTTTTGCTTCTAACTCACTTAGATGCTTTTGAAAATCTCCCCCTCGGTAGGGTGACCAGACAGCAAGTGTGAAAAATCGGGACGGGTTGGGGGGTAATAGGAGCCAATATTAAATAAAAGACCCCAAAATTGGGACAGTCCCTATAAAATTGGGACATCTGGTCACCCTACCCCTCGGTGACTTGGGGCTAGTCACACAAGGGGCTAGTAGTAACGCTGGCAAGAAAAGCAGCTCCCAGCCTGTGATATAAATATCAGCTTTCACTTCAGGGCATTTAGAGTGATCAGAAGATGGAGACAGAAAGAGGGGCCTGTATTTTCTCACTTAGTAACATTCACGTAGCTGGGATTGAGGGATGACACGTATATAGTTATACGATCAGAAAGGGGTGGGAATTACAGCAGCTGTGAAGGAGTTGGGGGCTGATAGAAGCTCCCATCTCTTCTCAGGTAAGGGCAGAAACTCCTGACTGGTCATTGTTTAGAATTTGAGGGGGGCATTCATCTCCTGCCCAACTGCCTTTCTATGTACGTAGACAAAAGCCCCTCCTTGAACCCATCCCTGCTTCCTCACTGGAGACATACAAGGATTTCCCATAGCTGTCGGACTTAATTCCTGATCCTGCACAGCCCCAGTAGGGTGATGGGTAAAGAATGGACACAGAATAGACTGCGTTTTTCAGGGAGTAGTGCCTCTGAGACTTCAGGCCATGTAATGTCGGGGTTCAGGTAGCGTTAGGCCAGTGATGCCTCTGGGAGTCTGGATCAATGCACAGCTGGTGAACACAGCTGCCTAAGTCACATGTCACACACCCCTATGACTCATCAGGGGAAATAAATCCCTTAGTTAAAAGCTCAGAAGGGGTCTTTAAACCTGTAGTGTTGCTAAGTTATTCCTTAATACCGTTTAGCATTAATGCCTGGCACCATGCAACTTGGTAGGTTTGTGGTTTTCCAGTGTGCATGTCAGGGAGTATATATCAGTTATACTGTGACCATCAGGGAAGTGCCAAGACACCTTTCCCCATCTGAAAAAGGGCAGGCCATCTTTCCAAGTTAGGGATTTTTTTTTTTTTTTTTTTAAGCATAATTTTGTTTTGGAGCCAATAGTCTGCTGGTGCCAAGACCAATTAATTTACTCATTTATAGCAGATGGCAACACTGACTATATATTCAAGTAATATACTAAGCTGTTACATACCTTTTGCTGCCATTTATTTCAATTTGTTTGGCCATAAAATTATAACCTAGTTAAATCCTGACAGCTACTGATGATCAGAGGGCTATGGAAACAATACTGGAGTGCACTAAGGTGGCCTGTGAAAGCCCATTTTCTGCAGGCCTCCCAATCATTTTCATTCAGTAATGAAGCGTTTCTGCAAGATTCTTGCAGGGCATTTTCTTTTACTTGTAAAAAACCAAGAGACCCAATTTATTCTGCTACATAGGGAGCTCAGATTAAAGGTATGGATATAAAGTGCTGTCTTTTCACAGACTTGTGTGCTTGGATTCCCATTAGTGATAATGGGATTTGGGACACATAACTCCTTGCTTAGCACTTTGAAAATATACCTCCATATAGGTTAAGGTTAAGGTGCTCTGCAGAAATAATCCTGCTGTTTGTCATCCCCTGCTTTCTTTGTCACTCTTCAAACTGTACGGTATGTTGGAGGTGCAACAACAAATGGCTTGTACTGAAAGATATTTTCCATTTGAGCCAACTCAGCTGGCTGCAGCTGCAGTGATTTTAATGCCCTAGCGTTTTTCGTTAGGGATGGGATAAAAGGCTTAGCCTATCTTGGTCATTCTGCCTTGGCTAAATTCAGTAGAAATTCAGGCTTTTGTCCTGCCAGTGCCTGCATTTCTACACTGTGGCAGATTGATTTAAAGTTATCTGTCCCGTTGGGAATATTGTTTCATCCTTTGGTATATCCACACTGGGACTCGAATGGTTTCTTCTGAAATACGAATTCATAGTCCAAAGAAGGCCAATGTGTTCTTGTAGAATGTGCAGTCTGGCACCGCTCTGCAGGCTTTCCCGGGTCCTTAAAGTCTAATTTATGCACCGGGTTAAGTCCACTTTATAGCCAATTTCAAGTCTGCAAAGGTTTTTCAAGTGATGGTTCGGTGTATAGTAGCTGTCTGCAATTCCATAACCTTTGAAATCCAATTTTGCTTGCCAACGTTCTGGCGGATTTAGCTTTGCTCAATTTTTGGACAAAGGAATCAATCTCCGTGCACTTGGACATACAAGGATATATTTTACTAAGCTGTTCATGTGTGGCTGAGTCCTCTGCACGTGTGCCATAGCCATTCATAGAGCTTGTACATAACACTTGCCACATCAATTGGTAAATTTTTTATTAATGAGCTTGGCACAAAAAGTGGGAGTGTGCTAATAGAATTTGCAGATGACCCGAAGTTGGGAGGTATTGCCAGTACAGAAGAGGACCGGAATATTGTACAATACTTGAAATATCATACTTGAAAACTGGAGTAATAGAAATGGGATGAAATGTAATAGAACAAAATACAAGGTCATGCACATAGGAATTACCGGTAGCAACAAAAATTTCTGCTATAAGCTGGGGACTTATCAGTTGGAAGCGACAGAGGAGGAGACAGGCCTGGGTGTACTGATTGATCACAGGAACACTATGAGTAGTTAATATGATGTGATCGTGAAAAGGCTATTGTGATCCTAGGATGCATCAGGTGAGGAATTTTCAGTAGAGATAGGGAAGTGTTAGTACCATTGTGCAAGATACTGTTGAGACCTCATCTGGAATACTGTGTGCAATTTTGGTCTCCCATGTTTAGGAAAGATGAATCAAATTGGAACAGGTGCAGAGAAGGGCTACTAGGATGGCCCGAGTAATGGAAAACCTATCTTTGGAAAGGAGATTCAAAGTGCTTGGTTTAGAATCATAGAATATCAGGGTTGGAAGGGACTTCAGGAGGTCATCTAGTCCAACCCCCTGCTCAAAGCAGGACCAATTCCCAACTAAATCATCCCAGCCAGGGCTTTGTCAAGCTGGGCCTTAAAAACCTCCAAGGAAGGAGACTCCACCACCGCCCTAGGTAACGCATTCCAGTGCTTCACCACCCTCCTAGTGAAATAGTGTTTCCTAATATCCAACCTAGACCTCCCCCACTGCAACTTGAGACCATTGCTCCTTGTTCTGTCATCTGCCACCACTGAGAACAGCCGAGCTCCATCCTCTTTGGAACCCCCCTTCAGGTAGTTGAAGGCTGCTATCAAATCCCCCCTCATTCTTCTCTTCTGGAGACTAAACAATCCCAGTTCCCTCAGCCTCTCCTCATAAGTCATGTGCTCCAGACCCCTAATCATTTTTGTTGCCCTCCGCTGGACTCTTTCCAAGTTTTCCACATCCTTCTTGTAGTGTGGGGCCCAAAACTGGACACAGTACTCCAGATGAGGCCTCACCAATGTTGAATAAAGGGGAACGATCACGTTCCTCGATCTGCTGGCAATGCCCCTACTTATACAGCCCAAAATGCCGTTAGCCTTCTTGGCAACAAGAGCACACTGTTGACTCATATCCAGCTTCTCGTCCCCCTGTGACCCCCTAGGTCTTTTTCTGCAGAACTGCTACCTAGCCATTCGGTCCCTAGTCTGTAGCAATGCATGGGATTCTTCCATCCTAAGTGCAGGACTCTGCACTTGTCCTTGTTGAACCTCATCAGGTTTTTTTTGGCCCAATCCTCTAATTTGTCTAGGTCCCTCTGTATCCGATCCCTACTCTCTAGTGTATCTACCACGCCTCCTAGTTTAGTGTCATCTGCAAACTTGCTGAGAGTGCAGTCCACACCATCCTCCAGATCATTAATAAAGATATTAAACAAAACCGGTCCCAGGACTGACCCTGGGGCCATTCCGCTTGAAACCGGCTGCCAACTAGACATGGAGCCATTGATCACTACCCGTTGAGCCCGATGATTTAGCCAGCTTTCTATCCACCTTACAGTCCATTCATCCAGCCCATACTTCTTTAACTTGGCGGCAAGAATACTGTGGGAGGACCGTATCAAAAGCTTTGCTAAAGTCAAGGAATAACACATCCACTGCTTTCCTCTCATCCACAGAGCTAGTTATCTCCTCATAGAAGGCAATTAGGTTAGTCAGGCACGACTTCCCCTTGGTGAATCCATGCTGACTGTTCCTGATCACTTTCCTCTCCTCTAAGTGTTTCATAATTGATTCCTTGAGGACCTGCTCCATGATTTTTCCAGGGACTGAGGTGAGGCTGACTGGCCTGTAGTTCCCTGGATCCTCCTTCTTCCCTTTTTTAAAGATGGGCACTACATTAGCCTTTTTCCAGTCATTCGGGACCTCCCCCGATCGCCATGAGTTTGCAAAAATAATGGCTAATGGCTCTGCAATCTCACCCGCCAACTCCTTGAGCACCCTCGGATGCAGCGCATCCGGCCCCATGGACTTGTGCACGTCCAGTTTTTCTAAATAGTCCCGAACCACTTCTTTCTCCACAGAAGGCTGGTCACCTTCTCCCCATATTGTGCTGCCCAGTGCAGCAGTCTGGGAGCTGACCTTGTTCGTGAAGACAGAGGCAAAAAAATCATTGAGTACATTTGTTTGTTTAGCTTAACTGAAGGAAGGCTGAGGGGAGATATGATTGCTCTCTATAAATACATCAGAGAGATAAACACCAGGGCGGGGGAGGAGTTTTTTGTTGAGTACCAATGTTGACACAAGAACAAACGGATTAAACTGGCCATCAACAAGTTTAGGCTTGAAATTAGGTGAAGGTTTCTAACCATCAGAGGAGTGAAGTTCTGGAACAGCTTTCCAAGGGGAGCAGTGGGGGCAAAAAACCTAACTGGCTTCAAGACTGAGCTTGATAAGTTTATGGAGGGGATGATATGATGAGGCTGCCTACAATGGCATATAGCCGATCCGCGACTGCTAGTAGCAAATATCCCCAAAGGCCGGTGATGGGGCAATAGATGGGGAGGGCTCTGAGTTACTACAGAGAATTCTTTCCTGGTGTCTGGCTGGTGGGTCTTGCCCACGTGCTCAGGGTCTTAACTGATTGCCATATTAGGGGTCAGGAAGGAATTTTCCCCAAGGACAGTGGGACACTGCACCCCATATTCTTCACAGTGATATTATTATGATATAATTATGGCATAATTAATATGCATTTTGTACAAGACGGGTCATGTGAGGTGCCATTGGAAAAGTTCTGATTTGCTGAATATGATTATCCTATTTATATGCATGTATCATTTTTGTATTTGAAATTATGAATATTGACTAGGGATCTGTATTTCAAATGGACTTACTCTGGAAAACAGCCAGCCTTTCAGGTACAACAATGGATATCTTTAGTACAAGTCACAGACAGGTCATGGGTAATAAAGAAAAATTCACGGAAACCTTGACCTGGTCCTGACTTGTACTAAAAATATCTATGATAAAATGGGAAGGGGCTGGGCAGCTGTGGGGCGGCTGGGAAGTTCCGGGGGTTCTCCTGCCCTGCTGCGGCAGCCAGGGAGTTGCGGGGTACCACCGCTGCCCATGGCAGCTCGGAGATTGGGGGCCCACTATCTCAGGCAGCAGGGGTACCTCACAGCTCCCTGCTGCTGCGGGAGGCGGTAGGACCTTGCAGCTCCCAGCCACCGGGGCTGAAGTCACAGAGGACTTTGGAGGTCCCGGATTCTGTGGCTTCCATGACCTCTGACAAAATCATAGCCTTACTGATGGCCCATCAGCAAAGACAATGGATGTCTTTGGACTCCGCATGTCTCTGGACTCCATCTTGGGAGGTCAGTATTTTTCCACAAACGGGTCTGGGAACCGTGTTTTGAAACAAAGGGTTCCCGCCATATGCTACAGCTATATAAGGCAGGGAGTGACATCTGTGGGTCTTCACTCCCCACACAAGAAGACTCCTGGAAACACCTGAGGAACAAAGACTGAACTGGGGGAAGTGCTGGACCCAGGTTAAAGGGATTTCTAGCCTGTGAATGAAACGCCTGGGAATTCCAGGCTGTAAAGCAAATGCAGCTTGCCCCTTAAGAATCTGCAGCCTGCTTGTACCATCTCTTTGGATATGAATAGCAGATTCTCATCCTATCTATTTAGTATATTAAGCTTAGTTTGCATCTTTTATTTATTTGTTACATAATCTGCTTTGATTTGTTAACTATCCCTTATAATCACTTAAAATCTATCTTTTGTAGTTAATAAACTTGTTTTTGCTTTATCCAAACCAATGAGTAGGAGTGAGGTGTGTGGGAATCATAGCTTAGGGGCAAAGGCTGTTGCATATTCCTCTCCACGTTGAAGGAGGGGCCGAACTTTGAGCTTACGCTGTAGAGTTCCCTGTGCAGCACAAGACGGTATAATTTTGGATTTATGCTCCACAGGGGGTCTGTGCCTGGGAAGCTGAGTTACCTTGGCTTTAGCCTTTCTACTCTTGGTTCGTGCAGTGGCTAGTCAGAGAACCTGCATGTAACTGCAGCAGGGTGTCTCTACCTGTGTGAATGCTGGTGGAAGTGTAGGAGCAGGAGCATGTATGCAGCTTGTCACAGCAGCACAGTGAGAGAGGGAGCCGAGGCTGGTGGGTCAGAGGTCTCAGTGGTACCCCAGTTCTAGGTGGCACCCCGGGGGGAACCCGTCACAATCAGATTGGCAGAGACCCCGGGGGGTTTCGCCTTCCTCTGCAGCATCAGGCACAGGTCACTTGCAGGTTTAAACTAGAGTAAATGTAGATTCTCTGTAACTTGAAGTCTTCAAACCATCATTTGGGGACTTCAGTAACTCAGCCAGAGGCTATAGGTCTATTACAGGAGTGGGTGGGTGAGGTTCTGTGGCTCGTGACATGCAGCAGGTCAGACTAGATGATTTGAGGGGCCTTTTTAGTCTTAAAGTCTGAGTCTAAATTGTCTCTGTTGTGTCATTGTCCATTTATAGGTAATGGTTTCACTCTCGTTCTGTGCACCACGGCTTTCTCACGACAGTCAGGTCAAAGGAGTGGTTTGCCAGATTAATAAAACTGGACATAAGAAGCTTCCCCCTTTTGCATCAGGATGAATATTTTGTACCTCTGGGCTCCGGTGGCCTTTCAGTAACCTGTCTGTCTGGGAAACAGTCTCAACTCTTAAGTGCTTCTCTCGGGCATTTACTCAGACCTTGCTGCTCTTTTAGGGAATTAGCAATGCTCCTCTTCCTCTGCATTGCCTGCATGGGGGAGAGAGGAAATGCCACTGGTTTATGCAACCGGAACCTGCCACTTAAATGGGGAGAGGTGAACCTTAAATGCTGCCCCTTCTTTGCCTTCTTCCCTTGGTTGCGGTTGTAATAAAGCAGCATAAAATGATTACTCATGGTTAAGGCTAAGATTATGTCACAGCGGTAGCAGAAGTCATGGAATCCATGACTTCCAGCGATCTCTGTGATATTGGGGGCCCCGCAGCTGATCAGCTGCCCAGCCTCCATGGGTGGAGGGACCTCCCGCAACTGCTGCTGTTGGTGGCAACCTCTGAGCTGCCCAGCCGCCGCGGCTGGCAGGGGTCCCCCCTGGAGTGGCTCAGCTGCTGCGAGCAGCCATGGGACCCCGGAGCTGCTCAGTGGCTGTGGGCAGGGATGGAGCCCCCCCCGCAGCTCCCAGCCCCGCAGGGCGGTGGGGGAGGCCTCCCAGCCATTGGGTAGTGGGGTCCCTGCAGGGGGTGGGGGGCAGGGTGCTGGACCCTCCTCCCTCCCCATTTCGTCAGGGATGTTTTTAGTAAAAGTCAGGGACAGGTCAAGGCTACCGTGATTTTTTGTTTATTGCCCATGACCTGTGCCTGACTTTTACTAAAAATATCCATGACAAAATCGTAGCCTTACTCATCGTAGGAGAGATCAAGTGCAAAATGTGGTAGACACTCTGAAAAGGAAAGGGAAGGCCTTGGATACCATTTCAGCAATCTAATTGTGCCACACACAAGCATGCGCGCGCACACGCACGCGTGCAGTTTTCCCAGCTTGTGGTGTTTGCCCGTGCAGCCTCAGTTGGTGTTCAGACTGAAAACATGAATGTACTTTTTGGCTGAAAATTTCAAATCCTTCCAAGGGATTTGGATACCCAGTTAGAGGAAATTGCACATGTAAATCCCCTAGGGAGCTTTGCAGACCTCATTTTGTGTGTCTATATGAGATATAGGATAAAAAGTTACAAAAGTGCCTAGGTGACTTATGTGCCTAAATCTTGGAGGAAGTCTGTGGGATCAGGAGCGCGGCCAGCTTTTTTGCCGCCCTAGGCGGCGGAAGGTCCCGCCCCCAAAATGCCGCCCCCAACCGGGGCGGCCGAAGATCTGGCCGCCGCGGTTGCCGCCCCCCAAATGTTAGCGCCCTAAGCAACCACCTAGGTCGCCTAATGAGTTGCCCCGGCCCTGTGTGGGATTACAGTAGTTTACAAAATTTTACTGATAGCCCATAGGGATTCAGGAGTGGGACTTGGGAGACCTGGGTTCTGTTCTTGGTTCTGCCACTGACCTACTGGGTGACCTTGGTCAAGTCACTTCACTTTTCTGTGCCTCAGTTTCCCAATCTGTAAAGTAGAGCTAATGATACTGACCTTTGTAAAGTGTTTTGAGCTCTACTGCTGAAAAGTACTGTATGAGAGCTAGGGAGTATTATATTCTATTATTGAGAGATTTGGATGATCAGTCAAAGGCATGAAACGTAAAAATAAACAATCAGAAATGAAAACAGAGAAACAGGTTACTGAACCATATTCCATCATAATGGATTGTTTTAGTCCTATCAGTGTTCAGGGAAAGTGTCTATGTAACTTCTTAATTTTCCAGCTTGTTTACTGCGGGAGAAACAAGCTAAGTTCCTGGAATAAGAGTTTAGTATTCAACTTGCAGAGATCTGAAATCCCGAGGGTATAGTTCTACCTTTCCTATCCTATCCTATTCCAGTATTGTGTGTGTATATAGGGTCTAATCCAGCCCCACTGAAGTCCATTGGGGTATGTCTACACAGCATTTTGAAGAGAGCCTCCCAGCTGGGGTCAGCAGACTCGGACTAGTAGAGCTCACGCTGGAGCTTGGAAAATAGCTGTGTAGACAGCACTTCGAAGTTCAGACTCAGGCTGTAGGTTGGGCTCTGAAGTCGGGGCGGGAGGTGTCAGTGCCCCAGCTGCAGCTTCAAAGTGTTGTCTATACACACAGTGATCTGCTCACAAGTGTGCTGCAATAAAGCTCATTCAGGCCATTCTGATATCATATGTGTGACGCTTCAAAATAGTGGCAAACCTTGCTTAGCAGGTCCTGCTTTTTCGTGCACACAGGCTGGTTTTGAACATATGTTCAGCAGGGGTAACGTTTCTTTCATAGAATTGGTTAAAAAAAACCCACCCCTACCTGAATTGTACTAGGGGTCATTTATACTTCTTTGAATTCTTTTCATCTCTTTATTGTTCCATTAATGCATCTCTCTCCAAACCACATGTAAGTCTCTCAACTTTCTTTAGGTTTTGATTTATTCTGCCTGTTGCCTTGTATTGTCAACTAATTGGAGTGGAAATGTAAAATGAAAGCAGCGCTATTAAGCTGCCAAGTCTCCTTGCTTGGCAGCGACTGGCTGGTGCTGGTCGTTGTTAACCAGAAGTGTAATTGCTCTGAATTCTGCCTCTGGTTTTGACAATGTGGCCCTGTAGTCTTCCTCTGAGACATCTGATACCTGCTTTTCTTCAGGGCTCTGGTTGAGAGCCGCATGTGAAGTAAATCCATCCCTTCATGCATTCTTGTGTGGTTAGAGAATACAACGACTGTGTGTACTGCTCAATGCTGTCATACATAACTTGGCCTAAGTACTTTGTCAATATGTCATTCCCAGCAGAACTGGAAGCTAATTTCCCCCCGCTTATGGTATCCAGGTTCCCTAGAGTGAAGATACCAATGTCATGTGCCAGTCATGGCCCGGACCCAGAGCAGGCTCCATTGTGAAAGCTGGTGAACCCTAGAAGTGTATTTTACCAACTTCTCCTGAAAGTAGAAAGCAGGAGGTGGGGAGGGGTCAGAAGGAAGGGGTATCACTGAATAAAGATCATGTAGATTTTCTACAAGAGGAGAAGAATTGCAAGTTTGAATCCTGAGCTAATACTTATGGCCCCAGCCAGGCCTCATCCTCCCAACCCCCCAAGCCACTTATCTCCCCAACCTACTAATTCTAGAAATGCCACCAAACAGATGTCCTGCTTTGAGTTCTGCATATCATAGCACAGGATCCAGCATCTACTGATGGACTGAATATGTTCATACAGTCCTGTGAAACAGGAGCGGGGGGCGGGCAGAGATGCACAGCTGTTGTGTGCTTCCCATCTCCACAGTCGGAGTGCATCAGAATTAAGCCCAGGTTGTGATCCAGTGGAATGCTGTCCTACATCACATGTATCCGATCATGTTACTGAGGCTTTATGTGCTTAATATCAGGCTCAACTTTTTAATGTTAAAGAACAGAGAAAAAGCCCAGCTCGAACAAGCACAGTTTGGCCACATAAAACTGCAACATCCATTCAAAACAGTCATGTTAAGAGAGGATTAGCTTTTTAAAGGGTTAAATTAACCTAGTGGTGGCTGGCTGTGGTGACTGACTGCAAAACAGGTTCAAGTATCTTCATTTCCCATCTCTAGCCTTCGTACATCCTTTGTCTTTCTTCCACTCTTTGCTTGAGTTTACAGGATGCTCCTAAATTTAGAACAGTCTCTCTGTACATGACTACATAGTACTCTCTTTCTCCTCCTTTCAGTCCCTCCTTAAAGCCCAGTGTGTGGAGTTATTTTTTTCCCCTGTTCTTCTCACCCGTACTCTACAAACCCTGCTGTATCTGAGCTGTGTTCCTACGCCTTTTGGTTTAGTTTGTCTTGTCTCTCTGTTTGTAGACACTGACAGACTGAGAGTGGGTTGCACTCTGTGACGCTGATCCTTCAATCCAAACTGTTAGCATGGATCTCTGTGGCCATGCAGAGCCAATGGGATTATGGTCCTGATCCTGAAATTGGGTCCACGTGGGCCGTCCCTCTCCCCCATGCAGAGCTCCATTGGCTTCGGTGGGATTCTGCACAGACCTGAGGACCAGCCTGTGAGGATCTGGTTTATAATCCCATTGAGGGGCTGTTTGTGCATTTATGGTACTCTATACATGACTTTTGTTAATAAAAATCACCTTTATATGCTGTAATGTTCGTCTCCTAATATGGCCTTTAAACATTCAATTCAATTACAGATCCTTTCTTTTGCTCTAGAAAGGTGCTAAGAATGAATTCATAACAACAGTAATACTTGGCACTTATACAGTGCTTTGCACCTCCAAAGGGCTTTACAAACATTATCTTATTAATTATGCTGCTAATTATGGTAGCATTGGTGGAGAAAGAAATCCCTTGATGTTCATTTTAAATGAAAAATACACCCGTAACAAGATTGGAGTTCAACACTGATGCATTGTAGCAGATATTTTGTCCACTAGGCTACAAGGTCTTTGATTAACGTGCATGGAGGATTTACAGCTGTTACTTTGTCTACTGGAAGGCCTGATTTTATTTAATAAATAATCATACCTAAAGCTTTAATGTTTGTGTAAATACAGGTATGAATATTACACTCAAGTGATATAGGCAAATGAGTGGTGTTATCCCCTTTTTTACAGATGGGGAAACTGACACATAAGGGCTACAATGATCAAAAATGCCAAAGTCCCATTTTCAAAAGGGACCTACGTGCTTTTTTAAGGGAATCCGGTTCCAAAGTCACTTAGGTGCTTTTGAATTTTTTACCAGAGGTATGTGAGTGCCAAGCCTGGGAATAGAACCCACAAATTTCTAGCTTCTGCTCCCGCATACTAATCCTCCAGATCATTTTACATTTCAATAACAATAGAATCACCTTGGACATGAAAAAAGAACTGAGCAGGGCTCGCATAGCTTGTTCTCTAGTTCATCCAAGTACTACCTACATGCAAAATTATATAAAAATAATACTTTTTTGGTGCTTACATTTTTTCATTAAAGTAGCTGTAGTTATACATTTCCCCATAAACAGGACATGTATCACATGACTTTAACAAGTGGTGTTAGACATTAGGACTCAGCAAAACTACCAAAAATAATTGTCAGAAAAACATCCCAGGTTCCCCATTGAGTTTGGTCCTGCCGAGATAGTAAAGATTCTGCTTTTCTTCTGTCTTGGCTTTAAGTTAATACCCTTCCCCTGGATATTATTTTGCCTGATCATTATACTTCACTCCAGGGGAGAAAGTGTGAATATAATATCAAGTACAAGCGATATCATTATTTTTCTACAGCTGCAGCTAAAAACTGAAATTAATTTTAGACTGGGGTCAAAAGTTTCAAACTTGTCTGCTTCATGCTATGTCTCTAAATCCATAGTTGTGCACCTCAGCCAAAGGGACTTGCTTCTCAGAGACGCTGAGGCCAGGTTTGATATAGGTGCCCAACTATTAATCTTTTAGGCACCCAGTTCTGGATATTTCAGCCTAAGTTTTTAGGGCTACATCTTCAAAACTAGCTTCTAACATCTCATCTGCATTTTTTTGCCTGCCACTTTGCAAATACAAATCATTTAGCCCTGGTCTACACGGGGGTGTGTTTGGAGATCGATCTAAGTTACGTGGCTGAAGTTGACGTACTTAGATCGACTTACCGTGGTGTCTTCACCACGGTGAGTCGACTGCTGCCGCTCCCCCGTTGACTCTGCCTGTGCCTCTCGCAGCGCTGGAGTACAGAAGTTGACGGGAGAGCGCTCGGGGGGGGTCGATTTATCGCGTCTAGACTAGACGGGATAAATCCATCCCCGCTGGATCGATTGCTGCCTGCCGATCCGGCGGGTAGTATAGACATACCCGTATATGTGAAAATAATTGCTGGAGTAAGTTTACGATCCAACTTGAGACCCATTGGGTAATTTGACCGTTACTGCTTTTAGGAAAAGCCAATCCGGGCAAACAGGTAGGAGCCAGACTTCTGCCCTGTGATGAAGCTGTAATGGCATAGCTGAACATGGTATAAAATAATAAAACCTATACACAGAATTGGGGCATGTCAGACATTCAGGAACGCCCCAGGCACCTGGTGTCTGCCTGCAAAGAACTCCTTGCAGGACTGGGGCTTAAGTGCGTGGTCTGTCCCTTACCCGCTGGGCCATCTCGGAGCATGTCCCTTGCTGTAAAATGAGCAAGTGAATGGATAAATCAAACTGTTTTGGCAAAGAAGTGAAACGTCACTTTTGCTAGTGAAGAGAGATTTGAGGCCCTGTGTATTGTCAGGACTCCAGGAGACCTAGAAACGAGCTGTGTAGGACATAGCACAGCTGAAAGGGAGCAGGAATGAATTATCTACACTATGCATGTTAGGCAGAGCTTGACACCATTACAACTCACCCTGAATTGATTCTGTAACTATACACTAAATCACCCAAGAAAGAGAGATTCTAGGCTGACACTCTACACTCATAGCTGTGTGTGCAGAGGGGCAGTTATATCGTCAGAGGAGAAATGACTATCTTTCTCTGGTATCATTTATATCTTGTACATTGGAGCTGTACGTTTATGTGCATCCCTTGCTGTATTTAGGATTAATACTGTCATCGGCTTTATTAGAGGATCCACCTAAAGAACTGAGTTCCAAATGCTTTGTACTCACAAAAGCCTCAGTGCTTGTTAGCTGTATGTTGGCATTACTGTGTACAAAGGATAACGTTTGCCATCATTGAAATACTATTGCAAGTCAATGAATGAACACCAGGCTTTCTTCAATTACAGTTCTAGCGGCAGCTCCAACTTTCCCCCTTCCGTAGTCCACCTTCTCTCCCACAAGGAATTCATGCTCCAGGGGATATTAGCATAGAAAACAAGGTAAAAATGCCATTCTGTGATGGGCCTGATTTACAGTGACAAGAGAATAAATTCTTAGCTAAAGCTATGACTTCTTCCTGGATTTCTGAATCTAATTCTCGGGCCGATCAGCTTGATGCCAAATGTAGTCATTGCTGGTAGTGGCATGACAGGGAAATTGGATGCTCAGACTGCACAGGGGCATAAGGGTGTTTAATAGCTTGCATCTGGGCATGTAAGTCAGTGTGCTCTGAATTAGGAGAGCAGGAGGGGGGAGGAACCTCAGTGCCCTTCTCCACCCATGCCAGCCTGCGCAGCTGAGTTGGAGCAGTAGCAAATGGAGCAAGGAAAGGTTGGGGAGGGAGCTGTGCCTCTCTGATCAACTCTGCTGTCTTGTATGCAGGACAGGCGCTAAAGTGAAGTCTAGCTAGCCCTGTGCAATGACTTGGCGGAACATTTCAAGTTTTAATCTACGGATGCTGTGAGAGAAAACTTGGGTCAGCTTCCTGTAGGTCAGATGGAGGAAGCTCAATGAGAACGCAGGTGCAGGAGCAGAGAAAATGCCAGTTCTCCCAAAAATCTTTCCTGGCTGGGGAGTGGGAAGGAGAGAGAAGGGAAGTGGATGGCCTGTTTCCCCTGGGCCACTGGTCTCCAAACTTTTTTGATCGCGCACCCCTATCAGTAAAAAAAATTTTGAGCACGCACCCCTTGCTGCGCCGCAAGGCCGGCTCTACCATTTTTGCAGCCCCAAGCCAAAATGCCCCAAGCTCCTCCTGCCGTGCACCCCGAAGGATCCTCTTGCGCACCCCTTGGGGAGTGCACACCCCACTTTGGAGACCACTGTCCTAGGCTAGTATCACAAGACCCCATCCGTTATGTGAGAATGGAAAAATCTTTCATCCCAGGAGGTTGGAGAGGTATGTTTTTTTAACACGTAGGGCCAGATTTTCAAAAGAACTCAGCACCCCACAGTTTTCGCTTAGGCACCTGATGGAGTGGCCAGATTTTGAAGAGAATTCAGCTCCCATTTAGCTGTCTAACTGGAGCCCGAGCACTTGTGAAAACGCAGCCCCTAAAGGACACTGACATATTTTTCACATGGGCACAATAATATTGGCAGCTAACCCGAAATGTATTATTCGTATTAAACCATGAGCCACATTTTCCCTCCTTTATTCGCATTGAGTAGCAGCTTACTCTGGGAGTAGTTCAGTTTAATTGGAGCAAGTCACTACTCAGTGTGAGGTAGGTGACAGAATCTGGCACTATTCCAACTCAATTTTCAATGAGATTTAACTTTGATTCTATAGAGATTTTTCTGTATGCAAAGTCAATCTCTTATGTGGCATCAAGGCAGTTTGGTGCAGACATAATAGCTGCATAATGAAAAACAATGATCAGATAAGAAATTAGTTACCTTCTCCCTTGTTTTTTAGTTAGTTAACTGAAAGTTTAAAAAAATAAACAATGATTTAATGAGTATTTAGCACAAAACCCAGAAATTGTAGTGTTCCTACAAAGTTATTTACTTGTTCCCATAATATAAGAACTAGGGGACACCAAATGAAGTTAATGGGCATCAGGTTTAAAACAAATAAAAGTAAGTTCTTCTTCACACAGTGCACAGTCAACCTGTGGAACTCCTTGCCTGAGGAGGTTGTGAAGGCTAGGACTATAACAGGGTTTAAAAAAGAACTAGATAAATTCATGGAGGTTAAGTCCATTAATGGCTATTAGCCAGGATAGGTAAGGAATGGTGTCCCTAGCCTCTGTTTGTCAGAGGGTGGAGATGGACGGCAGGAGAGAGATCACTTGATCATTACCTGTTACGTTCACTCCCTCTGGGGCACCTGCCATTGGCCACTGTCAACAGACAGGATACTGGGCTGAATGGACCTTTGGACTGACCCAGTCCGGCCATTCTTATGTTCTTATGTCCTAGCCCTCAATACTTTCCATGTGTCTATGAAGCTATCAATTATTTAAAAAAAATAGCAGAGAAGGAAAGTGGTTTCTCTAAACTGTCAACTGCAGAGGAATTCAATTTGGACAAGAAACATGAATTCTGAAACAAAGGGGGTAGGAGCCATTAATTTGTCCAATACGCCTCACAATAAGAAACTTGGAGGTGAAATCCTGCCTGCTTTACTAATATGAGTTGTCTCATTGAAGCCAGTGAGATTACGTTAAGCAAAATGGGCAAAATTTGGCCTTTAATCTCTAATTTCTAAATTTACTTCAGAAAAGTGGATTACAGACTCCTTTTCTGGTTTCTTTCTTCCCACCCCAAAACAGTTATAGCCTGACTCTCATTTGCACTAAGTCCACTTTCCACCACTCTGACAATGTTAGAGAGCCTTAAAGAGTGGAGGTGAATTACATTTACGTTCACTTTAAGCCCTCTCTGTGCTGCCAGAACAATGTAAAGGAAGCTCAGTAGGACATTTTCACTTAGGGTTGTAGAAGTGATCTCTAACATAGTAAGCACAATGCTGTGTGCCTGTGTATTTGCACATAAACATTTCCTCGCCACGTTTCTGCATATGCAAAACCTCTGTAGGAATGGAAACCGCTTTTGCACACAGACAGCGGGTAGTGCGATGATTAACCCACAGCAGTCAATTTTCTCATGACAAGACTGGATTTTTTTTTTTTTTTGCATAGGCAAAATTGGTGATGGAAAAATTGCCTTAATCAAAACGTAATGATCAGTCTGTCCCTAAGTCTGCAAAATTATGCCCATAACTTTAGAACCTACCATGCGCCTCCTCCATAGACCCCATAAGTCCTCCCTCTTGAGGGGCGTGAGCTGAATTTTCTGGACCCCTGCATTATCCCTTCCATAGGTGTCAATTCAAGAAGGGATGTTTTTCATCTCTTACTCTGTGCATGGATTTAGGGCCTAGTTTTCAGAGACACTGAGCACCTACAGCTCCACTTGAAGTTAGTGAGAGTTACAGGTGCTCAGTGCCTCAGAAAGCCGTCCCTTAATGATGTACTGTAGCAACAGTACTGGCTTTACTCCTGGTGAGCTACGGAGGTGCAAGTGGTGTGGCTAATGGTGCCGCAGTTAACGTCAAACTGCTGCTTGTGTAAATATCCAGCAGCTGCATATCGATATTTTGGGATGATCAGCGGTAGCCGAAGTTGTTTGTTTTCAAAGCCACCTAGCGGATTTGGATGCCCGTAGGCAGCTTTGAAACGCTCAGCCTAGATTTGTTGACAGAAGACAGGAGATTTCAAAGAGGTACAGCAATCAGCCTGAGGCTATTGCAGGTTATGGACAATCAATTGTCGTGCAGTTGGAATTGATGGATTGTTTTTCTGTGCATGGCCTTGTCTTTTCATTACGAGTTTGAAATTATGAAATGAATAGCCCTGGCCTATTACTGCCTGGGGTTACTAATCCGCATCGCGTGGACAGAGCCCGTTGTAGCGTTTGCCTTTCTATTCTGTGCCTGTTTAATTCATTTGAACTGTTAGCCATTAGATAACAGCACACGTTTTACACTTGATGCGAGTTTAATTCAGAGCTTATGTTTGTTTGCAGAACAACACAATTTGGAAGCCAGATTCTTGCCAGGAGTGCAGATGCCATAGTGACATTGTCATCTGTGAACCTGCCGTTTGCAGAAACCCTCAGTGTGACTTTCAGAAGGTAAATATGCCTGTTGGCTTGCTATGCAAGGGATGGGGAGTATTTGAATCATTAGGTTTTTCTCACTACGTTCAACCTACACCCTCTGGGTAACTACAGGTTTGTGAAAGTGTTATACTGGAATATACACAGTATATGATCCATGCAGGCATGGAATGGACAATCAGAAGGGGCTTAGTCCTGTAGTCACAATGTAAGCAAAGCATCTCTTTTCTTCCGTGCGGGCCTCCTGGTTAAACTTGCATAGAACACCTGATAATTAGCCTAGAACACCTGATAATTAGCCTAGAACACCTGATAATTAGTGGCTCCTCTGTAGCATAGCATCAGCCCTATCACGGTTCTGTTTTCATCAGTGGGAATTGTAAGAAGTGAAAAGTGAGTGCAAAATGCTGCCACCCACTCTACGCTGATGAAAATGACTGCCCAGAATTGCACAGGCATAGATGAGAACGGGATTTGGCCCACTGTGAACAGAAAAGGCAGTGTTTTCAAGTCCAACCAGTCTGTTCCCTTCTCACATGGGAACTGGATGCTTGGCAGTGGCACCGTTTGCATGCTACATATGGCAAGTGATCTGCCAAGAGTATTCTGATCTCAAATGATGCCAGTGGGCTGCAGTGTTTGACCACAGCTTGGGCATAGCTGATAATCACCTTTAGACTGAGCCCAGGGGGCTGGGTCGCTGTAGAACAAGCAGATGGACGCTTTCCACTCTAATAAACAGTAACAGAGCGAAAATTGTGCTTTTGGTCCGTCTTTTCGTTTGTTGTCCCTTGGTGGTTATTGCTGGGCTTTCATTGTCTTTTCGTTTATCTGTTTCCCTGTGAGCCTTCATTAATGGTTGTAGCTAATTGGGCGCAGGGTCTGTGTTCCTGTAGGGCCCAGGTTCTGAGGCAGGAACAGATAAATATCAACAAAAGTCTGTATTTTAAAGAGACACTGCCAATATAAAAATCATGTAGCTTTAAAAAGGTCTTGCTAGTGTTCCTGGTAGCACCCATAGGTTATTAACAGTGAAAGAATAGGTGGTGTCTAATTTTTGCTCCATCATTAATGCTATTTGTTTGTTAGAGGGAGACTGAAAATATTGGTTCTGTTTATGTTAGAGAGGAGATGAATAAAAGGAAACGTAATAGAGACATACAAAATAATGAATGGGATAGAGCAGGTAGATTGGACACTTCTGTTTCTCCTTTCTCATAACAAAAGAACAAGGGCAAATTGAAAGGCAGCAAATTTAAAACTGATAAAAGGAAATAATTTTTCATGCAATGCATAATTAACCTGTGGAACTCATTGTCACATGATACCATCAAGGCCAAGAGCAGAATAGGGTTCCAAAAAGGAATGGACATTTATATGGATAATGAGACCATCCAGTGTTACCTTAATTTAAGAGAACTTTTTTGGAAGGGGTCATGCTTCGTGCTTCTGGGCATCAGCCAACCACTAATTGAGGGGGTAAAGGAAGGAACTATTCCTATCAGTGATTTATTCTTTAACTGCCTGCTGCAGGATTTCTTCAACCTTCTTGGAAGCGGCAGGTGCTGGTCTCTGTTGGAGGGAGCTCCAGCTTGAGTGCCTCTGCTGATCTTACTTCCAACAGGATGGCATAGAGCCGTGGTTCTCAACCAGGGGTCTGGGGCCCACTGGGAGGTTGCGAGCAGGTTTCAGGGGGGCCGCCAAGCAAGCCCAGCATTAGACTCACTGGGGCCCAGGGCACAAAGCTGAAGTCCCAGCACATGGGGCTGAAGTCTGGGGCCCTGAGCCCTGCCACCTGGGGCTGAAGCTGAAGCATAAGCAAGGTAGCTTTGTGGGGGTCTCTGAGGCATGGGGCCCCAGGCAATTTCCCTGCTTGCTATCCCCCAATGCCAGCCCTGGCTTTTATATGCAGAAAACCAGTTACTGTGGCACAGGTGAGCCGTGGAGTTTTTATAGCATATTGGAGGGTAGAATGGGGCTCAGAAAGAAAAAGGTTGAGAACCCCTGGCATAGAGAGAGGCAATCTCTTAAATAGGCAGGTCCCATTCTATTTAGGACTGAATACGTCAAAACCAACATCTTAAACACTGACCGTGCCCTTCCAAAAGGGCAAGCATCGAATATGTCCCCATGGGGACACCCTTACAGTATTTTCAAGAAGGTAACTTTGGGGCAAAACTCTAAGTCAGGGGTTGGCAACCTTTGGCACGTGGCTCACCAGGGTAAGCCCCCTGGTGGGCTGGGCCGGTTTGTTTACCTGCCTCATCCGCAGGTTCGGCTGATCGCGGCTCCCACTGGCCGCGGTTCGCCGCTCCAGGCCAATGGGGGCTGCGGGAAGGGGCGGCCAGCACATCCCTGAGGCAATTCTTTGTTGCCTTTTCATGTTCTCAGCTATTTCATTGTGTGTGCGTGTGTGTGTGTGTGAGAGAGAGAGATGGTGGGGGGTTTGCTTGTTTCTGGCTTGTACAAGTAAAACTGTCTCTGTTTTGTTACTGTGGGCCTAATCATGAGGGATGCCGAGCACCACCCAGAAGGTACCAAGTATCCTCAGATGCTGTTGACATCTGTGAAATCCTTGCCAGGATAAGGTCTCATATCACATTCCTTTGTGGCATCTGTGTGGCATGCTGCCAGGGTTTGGGATATTTAAAACACATTTGGGAAGACTGGAATGAGAATGCACAAGCTGCTATGCACAACCCTTGGAGATGCTCCAGGAATGGAAGCAAAGCACCGCCAGAGCTTTTGCCAACTTTTTTACTAACCCTACTGCTGCACAGAGTGTAGCAGCCAAACTATGCGCTTGCCTCTGGGAACACTGAGGGAGCAATATAAAATCTCACCAGGCAATATAATAAAGATGGTCAATATTTTTCAAATTTTGAAAATGTCACATTTTGGAACTTGAACAAAAATTGGGAATTTAAAAACAAAACAAAAAAGAAATCAATAATCAGTTAATTTCCCTTTCCTTTTTTCTCAACTAGCTCTAATTAGAAAGGAAGAAAATGTTTCCACTTATGATATTTTAAAAAAGTAATACATTTTAAAACAAGAAAACAAGTTTCCCTGAGATTACTTATGGGTTAATCTTTTTATTATTATTATTATTATTTTGCCTTGTTGAGAGAGTCAGTTTTCCCCAATCATTTTCCTATCTGTCACTGAAACAGCTGGTGTCAGGGAGTTAATGAAGAATGAGTCATACTCCAAAGGATTGTTTATGGCAGTAGTTCTCAAAGTTTTGTACTGGGGACCCCTTTCACATAGCAAGCCTCTGAGCGCGACCCCCCTAATCAATTAAAAACACTTTTTAATATATTTAACGCCATTATAAATGCTGGAGGCAAAGTGGGGTTTGGGGTGGAGGCTGACAGCTCACGACCCCCTGAGGGGTCCAAACCCCCAGTTTGAGAACCCCTGGTTTATGATGTGTATGTATTTTCCTATGCATATCTTGGACATAAGAATGAATTCAGCATCCCAAAGCAATGCAACAGCTCTTCACAGGGAAGTCCTTGATTAGTAGCATTGCTTTTAAAACTGAGAGCGCCATGTGCAAGAAGAACCTCCCTGGAGTCACCCCTCCCACCTGTACTGCTCATAGGACTCTCTTGTATTCATTCAGGGGGAAGTGCTCCGGATAGCCCCCAATACGTGCTGCCCTGAATGCGCCTCAGGAACTGAAGGTTTTTGCCAGCATGAAGGCCAAACCCATGCGGTAAGTGCTCTTAAGTATCCATTGGCATTAACGGTATTTTCCTTTTCTTAGCTCTCCGATTGTCCACCTAAATTCAGGGGCGGCAGCTTTTGCCTGTGCAAAGTCAGTGGCTGGTCAGGTGCTTCAAAAGCCATCTCCTAGACTTGACACAGTTGTAAAGCAAAGAACCTCCCCGCCAAGGTCACACCATGCTCAGTCCTGACTTTCACTCTGGCTTCTTTACCCCTAGAGGGACTGGAAAGCAGACAGCTTTTCCCAGCTGAGAGTCCCCAGTGGATGTGTACTGGTCCTGCCCCTCTAACTCCTGCAGCCCCTGGTGGATTGGGGGGTGTTTGGATCAATCTGGGGCTACTCTAAACTTCTCCAGGGGCCACCCCCAGGAGCAGAGTGAAGTAAATGCCTCCTTCTATCCCAGCTGTGCCCACTGGGAATAACTGAGGATTGAGGCCACTGCAGAGTAGACATTGTACAAAACCACGATGGAGGTATGGCTTAGGAACATGGCTGACAAGTATGTTTATGAAGAGCCCAGCGCATTGGGACCGCATATCGTTCTCTAAATGCAGCGGCAGGGATGTGTAACGATTACTTCCACTTCTTATAGTGCATTTCGGGAGTGAGAGAGAATATTGATCAGCAATCTTTTTCTGAAAGTGAGTATCCAGGCCATTATGAATGTGATAAAAGAATCACCTCGTGAGTGACAGTGGGCCTACCCCTTGAAGCCCTTACCCACCTTACCAGTTCTTACTTGAGCAAAACCGTCAATGGGATTTCCCTATATAAGTATTGAGGAAGTAAGGAGGGGGTAAGGACTATAGGATTTGCCTCATTGGTAACGGAGAAGCCCTTTTATGTAGCATCAAATCCTCAGAATCTCTACATTGTACACCAGTCCTGCATACCACACTGAAACCCAACTTGTTAATTGTTTCCCCCAAGCAAACCACTCTTTGTAGATCCTGTCTAGGGAAGAAGTTGCCTGGCTGGCACGTCGTTCTCTAGTTAAGTCAAGCTAAGCTGAGTTCTTTGAGCGTGGTCCTTGCGAATATCGCGAAACATTTAATTAATCTACTTGGCCAATATTAGGGCTGCTTCAGACTCCACAATGCATCTGCTTATGACACGCGGGAACCGGGTCAGTGGAATTGTAGGTTCTTTCATACATGAAAGGTATCTCTTCAAATGAACTTTCGGGCAGATAACCAAGATGAAAAAATGGAGTGCTGCTGCCAACCAGGTCATGGAGAGAAGCCTTCATGTATTCACTAAGGAATGCTGGAATGTCCTCTCACGGCTGCCTTTTCAATACAGCACTCTGTGGAAGGCAGCAAAAGGCACCATTAATCGTTGTTCCCCTCTTTCCCATTATAATTTCTCCCGCCATCAGATAATGGCCATAGGGGGAGTTTTGTTTGCTACAGTTCATGCAAAGGGAAAGCGCCAATTCACAATAGCCTGGCCTGTTTGGCTCAGAAGGGTGGAGAGTCTGGTGCATTCATTCATTCATTTAGCTGTGCTCTGCGGTTAAATGAGACAAGATAGTATTGTTGGGAGAAGAACTGAGTATTGAACTGTGCACATTTGCCTTCTTCAAAGTGGAGGCTATAATTACCATCAGAAACTTGCATTGTTAGATACTGACCTCTGCCATGAGACGGGGTGTACACTTCTGTAACCTTGACCTATGCAAACACAGGCTGCAGGCGGCCCAATCCACCTCGGTAGTCAAACAGGCCACAGCAGAAGGAACAAGTGTCCATGTGATTTAAAAAACCCACTGAGGTTCAGAGATGGTACTTATTGACAGATGTCCAATAACAGGCAGAAATGCTCTGAAAGGGGAATTCAGAAGAAGGATGGTTTAGTGGTTATGGCACTAGCCTGGGATTTGGAAGATCTGGGTTCAATTCCTGGCTCAGCTACAGATTTCCTGGGTGACCTTGGGCAAGTCATTTAGCCTCTCCATGCCTCAGTTTCCCATCAGTACAATGGGGATAATAGCACATCCCTACTGCAGGAGGTGTTATGAGGATAAATACATTGTGAAGTTTTCAGATACCATGGTAACGGGAGTCCTATAAGTACCATAGATAAGTTGTGGACTCTTCCCTCGGTCTTACTGAAGTGTTTTACTAATTGGCTGCAGTTGTTTTGGGCTCCTATTACGTTTTATTTTCATTTGTTTTGTTTTTTTTAATGGGAGAGATGTAACCATAGCTGCTGGAGTTGGTGCCTGCTGATTGCTGTCATGTGACTGTGGTATAACCTCTGGTATGCTTGACTCATGTCGCATAGGCCGGGAAATAAAGGTCAGCCTCATGTCAGTACTCTCATGTGTCTCATCCTTACTATAGAGCCGGCTGCATATTTAGGAAGCGTTCATATTCTAAGGGTACAGCCTAACGGTGGGAGCAGATTACATAAGGGAAGGTGATTATCTTTCTGTCAACGAACCAGGCAAATGCTTTATGTCTTCATCATTATTTTAGAACCATCTAGCCAGCAGAACTGTCCCCAGTAATCACCCCAGGAAAGAAAAGCTTACGCTGCAGCTGACAGCAGGTTTTTTCCATGCCCAACTTCCATGTTGCGTGTTTCACATAAATTAAAATTCTGCATTTCCCGTTTCAAACAATTTCACAGCTTATATCCTTGCCTTCTGTGAGTGGTGATGCATGTGCTGTTGTACCTAGTAGAGTCTTCTAAGATGGCTTTCTGCTCGACAATGATCCTAAGGAAAGAAGATTCTGCGTATTGCGTTGGAGTGTACTGCAAAAAGCAGTGTGTTCCTTACTAGGCCGAACCCTGCTCATGAGAGCAGATCCAGCAGTTGGTGGGTAGTAAGGGAAGCAGGATTTGGCTTGTTGTGAGGTACACTGTAGTTTGTAGTTTAAGCTTAGGAGGACAAATATTGTCCTTGGATGTGTGTAGGTCCTACTGAACATTTTAATGGGACCCAGGTAGAGACAGAACAGCTGCAGGGTTGTGTCTGGTCTGGACATGCCAGCTCAGCCCATCATACAGGCAGTCATGGGTGGGGAGAATGTGTCCATTAGATGTAGGTCCTTTGGCCGAGATTATGCAATGTCTACGCCACCAGGGGGACCCTCTCTATTGGACTGATCCCAATGTGACTGCTATGCCCGTATTAGGACTACTTTGTCCCCATGTTGCCAGGAACAGTGGGTGCATTGCAGCCTGGAGTCTGGGCCATGAGTTACAGAGCCTGGGGATGTTTGCAGAAGAGGGAAGTTAGGCGCTGGTGCGGGGTAATTCACTGGAGCAAGGATTATTTCCAGGCTTGTTGGCTATTAAATTAGCTTACACATTTCCCGTGTTGTTTTTCCATTGCAGCATGGCATGGAATGGGCAAGCTCTGCATGCACGGTGTGCTCCTGTGCCAATGGGAAGGTTAGCTGCACCCCCAAGTCCTGCCCACCCCTTTCTTGTGGCAGAGGGGAGCTGGAGTACATCGCCCAAGGAGAGTGCTGTCCCAAATGCGTGGGCACTGGTGGTGAGTATTTCGAAAGGGGCACCCCATGCAGTGAATTTGGCCTTAGTTAAGTGGCCCCAAGGAGTGGGGTCGACGTTGCTGCTCTGCACATTGGCTTAGTGATTAGGTGAGGCCATTTCTTCAGTCCTCAAATCAATGAAAAGTATTTTTCCCCTTTGCTTTGAATCCGTTTTCTTCAAGCTCTCCTGTGCAGTACCCTGCCCAAACACATATCAGGGTATGGAACTTCTCCGGATTCTCTTTTCACGCTGCTCATTTTGTCTCTTGTAGATAAAGGCTGACATTTCCAAAGCTGCCTAAGGGATTTGGAGGTGCAGATCCCATTCAAATTAAATGGGAATTGGGCATCCAACTCACATAGGTGTCTTTGAAATCTCAGCCTTAACCTAAAGGCAAAATCTCTTAAAGGCTGGTGAAATTATTGATTATTTTTCCCCTCCGATAAATCAGGCCTTTTGCGTTTTGAGAAACACATAGTCTTATTTAAACCACACGCACAAAAATAATTCAAAAAACTTCATTTAAATCCACAGATGCTTCAGATTTTATGCTTGCTTTTGAAGCTGTGTACTTATCCATCCTTTAGGGCCTATAGACTAAATTCAGCCCTCCTTAAGAGGGGGGAACCTCTTAGACTCTACTTGAATTCACTAGAGTTGCAGCTGTTTATACCAGGGCTGAAACTAGCATGAGTCATATTGTTTGCTGTGTCTTAGCCACATGATATCAGTTGTGACATGCAGGCTGAACATACTCAAGTGTTGGACTAGTAAAAAATGTAGAAATGGTGCGAGTGAAATGTCAGTGGCCCTAGACTGTCCGGTACATCTTCATAGCAGTGTCCACACTATTCAAACTTGTCTTGTCAAACAAACCTGACTTCAGTTTTTCATGAGATTACAAGTTGAGTTGATTAAGAATGTTATGCAGTTACCTTTGAGTTCTGTAAGGCATTTGGTTTAGTGCTGCATGCAAGGCTGTCCCTAGGGGTGTGTGGAAGTGATGGATTCGTCTTCTCCGGAACCGACAGTGCTGGCCAATTGCAGCGGCCGGCGGGACCCCCGCAAAGCTGGGAGGCCCGGGGTGGAAGTGACAGTTTCACCTCTTCCAGGACCGACAGTGCTGGCCAATCTCACCGGCCTGCATGCCTCCCCCCCCCCCAAAGGATGGGGCCCGGAGCGGTTGCCCCAATTTGCCCTATGCAAGGGATGGCTCTGACTGCATCTCTCTTTAAAAAAAAAAATAAAATAGTTCAATACAATAGCAATAAAGAACACATTGGATAGATTGAGAATTGGCTAAGTGACAGATCTCAAAACCTGGTTATTAATGGGAATCCTCATCAAATTGGGGTGTTTCTAGTGAGTTTTTCCAGGATTGAATATTTTTATCAGTGATCTGGATGTAAGTTTATAGTCACTGCTGATCAAATTTGCAGATCCTAAAAGATTGGTGGAGTGATAAGTAATGGTGAGGACAGGGCATTCGTATGGGGTGATCTGGATCGCTTGGTAAACTGGGTCCTTTCAGACAAAATGAGTTTTAATACATCTAAATGCTAGGTTATACATCTAGAAACAAAGAATGCAGGCCATGTGTATCAAATGGGCTATATTCTAGAAAGCAGTGACTCTGAAAAAGGATTTAGGGGTCAGAGTGGACAAACAGCCAACATGAGCTCTCAGCGTGATACTATGGTTAAAGGGCTAATGTGATCCTCAACCATATGAAGGAGAGTAGTGAGTAGGAACAGAGCAGTGATTTAACCTCGGTATATGGCATTGGTGAAACCTCTACTGGAACACTGCATCCAGTTCTGGTGTCAACATTTTAAAAAGGATGTTGAAAAATTGGGGAGGATGCAGCCAAGAGCCACAAATTATGATTCGAAGGTTGGAGAAAATGCCTTACAGCAAGAGATTTAAAGCTCTCAATCTGTTTAGCTTATCATCAAGAAAATTGAGAAGTGACTTGAATACAGGTTGTAAGTACCTTCCCGGGGAGAAGGTAACGGGGACTCAAGGGCTCTGTTGTTTAGCGAATAAAGACATAACAAGAAGCAATGGCTGAAATATAAAGCCAGACAAATTCAAATTAGCAATAAGATGCACATTTTTAACAATGATTAATCAGTGGAACATACTACCAGGGGAAGTGGTGGATTCTCCATCTCTGGATGTCTTAGAGTCAAGACTGTTTACCTTTCTGGAAGATAGGCTTTAGTCAGACACAAATTATTGAGCTTGATGTGGGGGTAACGTGGTGAATTTAATGGCCTTGGATATGCAGGATTACATCATCTACTGGTTCCTTTCTGGCCTTAAACTCTATGATCTATCCTGAACTTACTTCACAGCGAATATAGGTACCGCCTGTAGTTTGTAATGTCATATACAGATGTCAGAACCCAGAAGTAGATCTCAAAGCATGTCAGGACAATTTCAGGAGGAAGCATCATGGTTGATGCATTTCTTCAGTACTGAGATATCTCATTGGTTTAAATCTCAGACGTAACTTTGGACTCTTACTATAATCCTTGGCCTTTCTGCTGAGGCTGTCAACATCAATTAGGTCATTTGTCCATGGGTAATTAGATTGAGACCAGCAGTTTACTGGGGCAAGGATCATGCTTTC
This sequence comes from Trachemys scripta elegans, assembly GCF_013100865.1. NCBI lineage: Eukaryota > Metazoa > Chordata > Testudines > Emydidae > Trachemys > Trachemys scripta. The sequence goes on from NC_048302.1 coordinate 13,717,450, forward strand.
TTTCGTGTTTGTAAAGCATCTCGTACATCATGGATGCTACCAGAAACAAATAGATAATAAATAATAATTTCACACAGGACAGTGAATAATGAATGGGTTTTTTTAATATTGCAATTATTGTGGGTCAGCTTCATGGAGATGGCTCTTATAAAGTTCTTCCTTGCAGATGCTAATCAGTAGATGAATCATACATCTGCAGTCTTTTTTATATGATTGTGAATGTCCATAAAGTCATCACACATGTGAAATTGTGCTGGTAGAACGTGAGAAACCAGAAAAAATGTGTACAGGTGAACGCTGTGCAGCCAAATGGAGTTAGTAAGAAAAGTCATGGTCTGATGGTACCTCTGGGTCTTCCAGGGGACAGAAGTTCCTAGAGTATAGGGGATGGATCTGAGATTAAAGGAGTTGGATGAGGAGAGGGAATTAAAGAAAACATGAAAATGGAAACACAGAATGACTCTCAGACTCATAAATGTTGAGGCCAAAAAAGACCATCATGATTATCCAGCCTGATTTCCTGCACAACTAGCCTGACCTCCTGCAGGCCACAGAATCTCACCCACCCACTCCTGTAATAGACCCCTAACCTCTGGCTGAGTTACTGAAGTCCTCAAATCATGATTTAAAGATGTCAAGTTACAGAGAATCCACCATTTGCACTAGTTTCAACCTGCAAGTGACCCGTGCCTCATGTGTAGAAGAAAGTGAACACCTCTCTGCCAATCTGACTTTGGGGGAAATTTCTTCCTGACCCTAAATATGATGATCAGTTAGACCCTGAGCATGTGGGCAAGTCTCACCAGCCAGACACCTGGGAAAGAATTCTCTGTAGTAACTCAGAGCCCTCCCCATCTACTGCCCCATCATCGGCCGTTGGAGATATTTGCTGCTAGCAGTTGCAGATTTGCTACATGCCATTGTAGGCAGTCTCATCATACCATCCCCTCCATAAACTTATCAAGCTCCATCTTGAAGCTAGTTAGGTTTTTTGCCCCCTCTGCTCCCCTTGAAAGGCTATTCCAGAACTTCACTCCTCTGATGGTCTTAATTGTCTCTTAGAGTCCTGCTCCTTTGACGGCCAAATGTTTCGGGATGGCGAGGAGTGGCACCTCAGCCAGTGCTCCAAATGTGTCTGCAGGAATGGGGAAACTCAGTGCTTCACAGCCGAATGTCAGCCAATGTTGTGCAGCGAGGTAAGAACTGTCCTATCAATGGTTTGTGCAATTTATTAGCTTTTCCTTGCCAGGGGAAATTTGCATTTCTCAAAAGAACATATTTGCTGGCAGGCTAAAGGAAAAATGATTCAGAAAAGAGGCTTTTGAAAATCATGTAGAAGTGTACGCTCCACAAAAAAATAAAAGCCCCCCAAACCTCCAGCCATGTCCATTACAGGCTATTACAGACTAATATATTATAACCTCCAATCATATTACAGACTAATATATTGTAAACACCAGCTGTGCCTTTTGTTTTGTAATTCAGATAATTCTGTGGAGCTGGTCAGGAAATATTTTTTGATCCTGCGAACAATTTCGTAAAACGCAAAGGAGTTTTATTTAAATGTTTCTTCAAAATTTTTTTGAGCTTTTGATGAAACCTACCGATTTTTGTTGTTGTTGTTGACAAGAACCTTCCCAAAATTTAGTTGAAAATGGACATTTCCCACCATAATTTCCTTTTTGATGAAAAAGCAATTTTTTTGTACAAAAATGTTTCAAACTAAAAGTTTCAGCCAGCTTTACAATATTACTCCCGAAAGGTGACTGTGTTGTCTACTGATTACAGCAAATCCTGGGAGCCAGCAATGCTAGGGACATAACTTGCTCGAGTTCACCCAGCGAGTCAGTAATTTAGCCCAAATTAAGGAATCAGAGCACTTCTGGCTCCCAGTTCTTTGCTTAAGATGACAGTCATGATTCTCTAGTACCTACACAATGATTTTCACATTCAAAGTACTGTACGTACATTAACTAAAAAAATTCCAGTATGCTGGGTAATCCAGATAATCAAAAGCATACTTAGTACTTTATATATTGTAAAATAATTTGATACATTTTATCTTTGGTAGATGTCAGGCAAAAAGTGCCAAAAAAGAGCAAGGGATCTGGTTGGACTTTTCACTTCCTGGGCTTCCTAACAGTGCTCATGTGCAACCACACTCATCTGCAAAATAAGAAACCAGCTTCTAGGGAGTTTGCATGGTTCTGCTTTACTGTAGTTCTCGAGATGCTGTAGTTTTCCTGATTTTTTTGTTTCCCCGTCAAGCGCATTCCAGTCGCAAATCCAGAATTGTCTCCCTTGGTGTGTGGTGAGGCAGGTTCCCACCTTAGAACTGGGAAAATAAAGCACCGATCATAAAGCTTTTTCCTTTAGTGCTCGCCAGCCTATGTGCTTTGGGACCAGGTGTTCATGTAATGAACACTGGCTCCTGTTTGAAAAAAGCCCAGCTGTTTCTCTGAATACTAATCACTTCATGCTTCATACTGAGATGTGTAATTAATATTACGAGATTAAGTGGTGTTGGTTAGAGCAAATTAAAGCAAAATCTCTAAATGTTTAGAATTTTTCCTCTTAAATGTACTTAAGTTATCCCTTGATTGATTGCACTAATGTTTAATCAGTTAGTCATTAAAACTTAATTAATAGAAACTGGAACCAGAACATTGTTGCCATGACGTATCTGAGACTAATCAGCTAGAAGCATCCAATTTAATGTACCAAAAATCCCCTTTAGCTAATTCTGATAATGTTCCATAGATTTCCTAACAAGGTGCCCTAATGGAAAGCGCATTAGCAGTAATGGCAAGAATCCCATACTGCTCATGGTAACTATCATTTTTTCAGTGCTCTGTGCTTGTGTATTTATATCAATATTGCCCGGTCCGGGCTTCCCACAGCACACAACACACGGATAGTTTCTCTCCTGCTACATCAGGCAGAATGGGAAGCAAGAGAGAGCTGTCCTTCAGATAGTCATGTGCTGTCCCTTCTCTCTAGTCTTTCTCCTGCCTCACTGCAGAGAAGGAACTTAGGAAGCTTCTGCCATTTTTGTCAGTGTTTTCTTCAGAGGGCTAGATCCCGCCAATCTCACTCAACTGGAGTAGTACTTTACTCCTTTATTCGAATGGCACTATCTGTGGGAAAAGGTACGGTCCGTGTGTGTAATCAAAGGATTCGTTTAGCTCTCCATGCTCTGTACAGTGAGCACCATCAAAGAGCCAGGAGAGAAGAGGAAAAATGCACTTCTGTGGTGGCACAGGATATTTTTGCCCTGCAAGTGAAAGTTCCCTAGGCCTGAGCAGCCAGCAGGCAGCTTCTGGTGGAACATGAAAAGAGTGGCTGGTAGTTTCAGCTCACTTCGCTTGCTTGTCTCCAGGGAGTGTAGTGGGAACAAGAGGTTGTCCCCAAAACCCAAGTCAGATAAAGGGTCATTTGTTAGAATTTTCCTGGCAAAATCCATGAATTACCACCATGAACTTTCCCAGGAGGTTTCTGGCTCTCCAGCCCATCCTTTGGAGGTTAGACATTAGGAAAAACTTCCTAGCCGTCAGGGTGGTTAAGCACTGGAATAAATTGCCTAGGGAGATTGTAGGGTTTCCATCACTGGTGATTTTTAAGAGCAGGTTAGACAAACAACTCTCAGGGAAGGTCTAGGTAATTAGTCCTGCCACAAGTGCAGGGGACTGGACTAGATGACCTCTCGAGGCCCTGTGATTCTATGAAAGTCATCTTTGTTCTCCCTTTGGAAGCTTGTGACTTACATGCTATCTCATGAAGCAGGAGCTGACAATACTTAGCATTTCTATAGCACTTTTCATGTTCAGAACACCTTACGCAGATTAACTAATTAATCTTCACAAGATCCCTATGCGGCAGGAGGTAGATACTGGTGTAAATATCGTTGTCCCCATTTCACTGACAGGATACTGAGGGTTTATCAACAGGCAGAATTGTGCAGTTTTTAACTAAATGTGATTTTTAGGGTCTGTCTGCACTTAAAATGCTGCAGCTACACTGCTGTAGCACTTCTGTGTAGATGCTACCTATGCTGATGGGAGGGGTTCTCCCCGCAGCATAGGTGAGCCATCTCCCCTAGAGGCAGTGGCTAGGTTGACAAAAGAATTCTTCCACCGATCTAGCGCTGTCTACGCTGGGCGTTAGGGCAGCTTAACTATGCTGCTCGGATGTGGATTTTTCATACCCCTGACTGACATAGTTAAGCCAACTTAATTTTCTAGTGCAGACCAGGCCTTCGACTGATTCTGTTAAGCCATTGCAAAAGGCTGTGTGAACACTCTTATTGGTTAAAACCAGCAGGCTTATTTCATTTTCGTTTAAGTCAATTAGCAACAAGTTTAAACTAAACCAAAATAAGTCACTCTTAGGGTACATCTACACTACAGGGGGGAGTCGATTTAAGATACGCAAATTCAGCTACGTGAATAGCGTAGCTGAATTCGACGTATCGCAGCCGACTTACCCCGCTGTGAGGACGGCGGCAAAATCGACTTCTGCGGCTTTCTGTTGGCGGCGCTTACTCCCACCTCCGCTGGTGGAGTAAGAGCGCCGATTCGGGGATCGATTGTCGCGTCCCGATGGGACGCGATAAATCGATCACCGAGAGGTCGATTTCTACCCGCCGATTCAGGCGGGTAGTGTAGACCTAGCCTTAGACTGAAGTAAGTCTCTACACAGAGAATTGTACCGCACCAATTTAACTAAACTGGTGCCAGTTTGTGTGTAGACAACCTCTGAGGCAGAGAGGTTAAGTGACTCATCCAAGGCCACAAAGTGAATCAGTGAATCAGTCTAGAACCAGGTCTAGACTCTAGATATCTCCTAATTTCTAGTCTTGTGCCTAATCCTGTAGACCATACTGCTTCTCTTTAATCATGGTTCCAACAGTGTCTATCTCAAGAGTCCCAAAGAATGAGATGTAGTATCTTTGTGCTTGGCCTTCTACTTTTGCAGCAGAATGCAACGCTGTCCCCAAAATTCTTACCCTAATTCATGGCTGTGGTGGCTGGTGGTTATCACATAGATATAAATGTCTTTCGCAGGAGTTACAGGTATAGGCTACTGGGCTGCATATTTAATTTTCAAACTGTTATTCTGCTCATCTCTCTTTTTTTAAATAAAGTTTTCTGTTTTTTAATCTTTAGGATGAAGCTATGGCTGTGTCTCCTGGAAAATGTTGCCCAGAGTGCATTCCAAAACCCTGTTCCATATCTGGAAAAGTGTATGAGGTAACCTTTGATGAACCAAACCCAAAAACAACCTGACATGAATTCTGGCACATCTCTATTTTTCCCCTCCCTAACATCTGACTTTCTGCCAGCATTAATAACTTGGTACAATGGCTGTTTTTTTTTTTTTTATTTCCTGGGACGCTAAAAGACTTGAAAGGGATTAGAAATATAAAGGAATTTGGTGGCAAGCTGCAGCCAGGTTCACGGGATAAATTAGATAAGGTACTTACTGTTCACACATCATTTTTTTTTAAGTGGGAAAACAAATAATTGATGGAAGTCATTATATCCATAGCTTTCAATGTACTCCCCTGGAATATATTTAGTATTATTCAGTCATGTATACAAAGGGAAATGTAGTACATCTCTACCCCGATATAACGCGACCCAATAGAACATGAATTCGGATATAACGCGGTAAAGCAGCGCTCGAGGGTGGGGCCGGGGCGGGACTACGCACTCCAGCGGATCAAAGCAAGTTCGATATAACGTGATTTCACCTATAACGCGGTAAGCTTTTTTGGCTCCCAACGACAGTGTTATATCAAGGTAGAGGTGTATTAGCACTAACTACGCTCTTGCAAAGGTGACTGACCCTCTGGCCAACTTTCTGGTGAGGCGTGTACACTGCAATATTGATCTGGGCCTCTCTTCTTCCCTTTATCTATCCTGATCATGGAGCAATATGCAGTTTCTTTTTTTTTTTTTTTAAATCTCTGTACTTGGGTACATGTATGTATAAGGAACCCATTACACTCAAAGGGAAATACATACTCCAGGAGAGAATGTGGTGATGGTTACTGCTTTATTTTTTAATTTATATATGTATCTATCTATCTTCTTTCTGGACAGCATGGTGAGCAGTGGAAGGAAAATTCCTGCACTACCTGTATATGTGACAGAGGGGCAGCAAAGTGTCTTAAACAGGCCTGCACCCCACGTACCTGTGAGAAGGTAATGCAGCAGTGCACGGCCTCACGATCACGCTGCGGGTCTCACTCGCCCCTTTCATAAAGGGCTGAAGGAGGGCTTGAAAGGTTAGCACTTACTGAGTATTGATGTTTGCTAGGATCAGAACAAGGTGCAGCGTCCTGGGAAATGTTGCGAGCAGTGCGTGTCTTCCAAAGGAAGCTGCTTATACGAAGGCACCATCAGGTATCACAATGAGATGTGGAATGGCACTCGCTGTGAATTTTGTACGTGTGATGGAGGACAAGTCACTTGTCAGAATGGAGCGTGTGCCAAAGTGGAGTGCGCCTTGGTAAGAAAAGGTTTCTTCTTTAAGAATATAATGGTCAGTTCTTGATTTTCTTTCTTTACTTGCCTCCAAAGCACTTAACATGGAAGTGATGGTCAATTTGTATGTGCCAGGCAGGCAGGAGGTTTAGCTGTCTTGCGTTGTGCAAGCAGCATGCCTGGGTGAATCGGTGGCTACCTAACTTTTTGATTGTCTCCGGCACTGTCACTATCTACCTGGTAAGAAATGGCTTCAGTAGAGCTTGTGCTGAATTCGGTGCAGAAATCATAGACCAGAGGCAGCCAGTTCTGTTAAAACCTGTGAAGAATTTTGCCCTTGATCTTTGCTAGGCCTAGAAAGAAAGATCTTAGCTAAGGTATTAGCCACTAGACTTAGTGACCCCCTACCGATTTTCAGACAGCGAGCAGTCAGGGTTTATGAGAAGGAGATTTGTGATGGACTATACAAATATTTACCTCTTACTTAGAGCTCAAATGATAGTTCATATTATAATTGCCCTGTAAATGGGTGCAGAAATGGCATTAGGTAGGGTTGATTGGCCCTATCTATTTGCTGTATATGAAAAAAGGTTTTTGGATCAACTTTCCTCCACTAGATAAAACTTCTTTCTTTCACTTTTAGTGTCAGTGCTAACCAGTGGGCTAATATCTGCTTCATTCCAACTGGGCTTACAGAGCCAGAGTAATGAAGGGAAGGAATTGTGGCCTTCATGCATATCTCTAGTTCTCAGTACTTGGCAAGAACACTCCTAGGATGGTAAAATTTATTTAACACCCCTGGATCAAGGCTGTGCCCACAGTCTAGCCCAAAATCTGGGTATGTGCATGGATATAAGGTGAATTGGAGTAAGTCTAATTTAATGGATGTATCAAACAGTTCAGTTCTGACACAGTGCAAACACATTTTCATTCCATCAAGAGCAGAGATCATGTATCTAGGAATAAAGTTATGTGCTAACTCATGTAACATTATCTCTTTAAATATTAAAAATATTTTGTATTTCCCTCTCTTGATCCATTCTTATTGACGTTACAAAGATGAATATTGGACCCAAACTTTTATTGTCAAAGGGAATGCTGCCTTGTTACCTTCAAATGCTTAAATAAAACTACCTAAACTACTTCTGAATGTAGTTGGATGGAAAGTCAAGCTTCTCATATAAACAAGACAAGAACAAGGGAATAAGTCTTCTGGATTTGTATCTCTTTTACTTAGCTTTCCACACGCACACAGCTGTAAAATGAAATGCTTACACTAACGATTACATACCATCATGGTTCAAAATGATTTAGCAGCTCCATTTGGTGCAGTGCAGACATTCCCATACCTTGAACTCTTACTAGTACCCACGAGAGAAAATCTTGTATTCAGTACAACCTGGGATGTATTACAGTACAACTGAAGATGCTCACCAATACAGATTCATCGTACATAGTATTCCGCCCCAGATTGGACCATCCAACGTTTATGATCACTCTATAGACAAATGTGGATTCATAAACAAATATATAAAGTAGCAGATCTAATTTCTACTGACACATTAGATCCTTTCCCTTTCTTATGGAGAAAAAATTGCCTGTGTTAGAGACAGACCCTGGGTGGTGCTGAGTGCCATTAACACTCATTGAATTCAATGGGCATTAAGAGCACGCTAATCTTGGCAGAATTGGGTTCCATGGAAAACCTCTTCAAACGCGGGTGTCCCAAATCAGGCATCAAAATAAGTAATATTGAAATCAGTGGTGTATGGGAATTGGAAAAGACAGGAAAAGTGTTTTTTGCAATTTTGGTCCAAAATGGATAGAAAATAAAAAAAAATAAAAAAAGTTTGTTTGAAGACTTGCATCCTATATGACTTCCCAAAAAGGTGAAGCAGCTGTCTTGGATCATTTGTGATAGAATTCCAGCTCAGTAGTACAAGCCATGCATTAATTTACTCCAGGGATAATATGACATGTCTCATACAAGAATCTTAAAGCGGGTAAGGTGTCATTTTTTCTTCTTCTTCTCCAAGTCTTGCAGCTTTGCAGGCAAAATCTGAGATTTTTTCCCCTCTGCCTCAGTAAATCAGAGCTTAATTGAAGCGAGGAGCCTGTGGGGTTTAGCCCTTCATTAAGGGAAAATTAATTTTCTGGTCACATATTCTTGTCTAAATTGTAATGAGGTCACAAATTTAAACATGAATCCTGGGTAGTTCGACCTAGCATATCGGCATCTGATGGGACTAGAGCTAGGGCTTAATTTTAAAACCCTTTCAAACAAAACCTGCCCAGCAATTGCAGAGTGAATATGTCTCTGGTGACTCTGAGCGGCCCTCAGGTAAGCTGTGAGTTGCAGTCTTCAAGGGGGCTGCTGGAAATTGTCTGGTAGGTGTGGATAGGGTGGTTGCGGAAGTGGATTTGCTCAACCAAAACCACTTTAGCCGTCAGAAGCATCTCATAACCCATCAAGCTAGTTCCTACCATCCCTTCCATGAAGTGCTGTAGAGACCACTTTCAGGAACGTTTCTGAAGAGTACAGGTCATGGGTGGCTGAAGATGAGACTGAGCCAGACCTGAGAATGAAGTTCCTGTTTCTGCATCATCCCACTTTGGAGACTCTCTCTAAACAGTCCCGTCACAAAGGGAACAATGGGCCAGATCTTGCAAGGTGTTGCGTGACTAACATGCTATCAGCAGATCTTTGGATTGGTCCTAATGTTATGAAGATAAGGAGGAAATTTAGATCATTTGTATTGCACAGTTTTTTTCCTTTCCTTGCATGTTGTTGTAGTTACTTTTGATAAATCTTAATTCTTAAAGATCTAAAGTATTGTGTGTGTGTGTGTGTGTGTGTGTGTGTGTGTGTGTGTGTGTATGTATAAACATTTTATTTTGCTCAGTCTGACACTCCCCTCCCCCTTACTCCCTTTCCACATTCTTAATGTTGAATGTAATGAGTAATGCCTCTTAAACAAGAGTGCAAGTGACATAGTTATCTCGCATAGTGCCTCCCACTTCTGAGTCTTGCCAAAAAAGGCAGCCCTGGACTGCCAAGGAGAATCATGTCCCATACACATTCTCCCCCCTCCCCATCCTTTGTACAAGAGTCTGTGTGTGTTGGAGGTGGGAAAGTTCACAGTACATACTAGTGACCTGGGTTCTTACCATACACCACGGAGTTTTGCGAGAACGGTTTAAATATCTAGACACTTGTAGGAATGCCCAGTGATGGATTAAAGTGAAATGTCTCCCCGATTGACTGACAACATAGTGCCCAACTCACTACAGTCGGTGGCCCTTTCAAAGCATCGGGCCCAGATTGGCCATTCTGGCATAATCTGCCATTGGTAACGCTACTGCACTTGTGTATATGTAGCCAAACTGGCAAGCTGTGTTTTCCTAAGTGGAACACTGTAAAATATACCGTAGTGATTCTATGAACAAATATACTGGGATGCATCCTAAGCTGCTGTAAATAATGGAGCTACGTCAATTGACACCAGCTGAAGATCTGGCTCATCGGAACAGTTGACTTTTGTGAGCCAGTCAAGGGAAGTAGCCGCATGCTTCCGTTGAAGTTAATGGGAGTCGTGGGCAAAATCCCCTGGTTGGCTTTGAAAATCTCAGCCACTGTCTAACTTTATACTTGCCTCTTGCCCCTTAACTGTGTTTTAATATTGTGAAGATACACCTCTACCCCAATATAACGCGACCCAATATAACACAGATTCGGCTATAACGCGGTAAAGCAGTGCTCCGAGGGGGCGGGGCTGCACACTCCGGTTGATTAAAGCAAGTTCGATATAACGTGGTTTCACCTATAACACAGTAAGATTTTTTGGCTCCCGGGGACAGCGTTATATCGGGGTAGAGGTGTACTAGTGATTGAGCAATGGCTATCCAGCAATCCTGGCGGATATATGGAAACCTTTGAATCCAACCACAGTTCATTTGATTGTGGGAATTCACCGGTTTTCTCTTCACTCTGCTCCAGACTTAGGGAGCTGAGATGTAACCTCCCCCTCCAGGGTAGGTGGCCAGGAGTGTTTCACTATCACTTCACTCAAGAGCAGCAATCCCTGAGCACAGTGAACCCAAGGATGTAGCCAGCTTTCCCATTCGTGGGGAGTTTTTGTTCGCTGGGGTTTTCCCGTGTGTGTGTGTGTGTATATATATACAGTTCAATAACAGAATTTGAAAAGAGGATTCTGCACATATAGAACAACTCCCCCATGACTGGAAGTTCATCAAGGCCCTGATACAAACCCCTTTTAAGTCATTGGAAAGAATTCCACTCATTCCAGCGGAAACTGAATCACACCCTGTAGCTAGAATTCTGGTGCATAGAAACAGTATGAGAAAATGTTCTACTTCACTATGAACAGGGTTTTACTATATCCGAAAGCACTATCTATCTACTAATATTCCCCACTCCACCACAGTAACTGAGCACTTCATACCTATTAATGAATAATCTGCACAGCTCCCCTAGGAGGTAAACACTATCCCATTTTTTACAGCTGTGGAACTGAGATACAGAGAGATTAAAAGGTGTGATTTACAAAAGCAGTCAGCATTTACCATTGACTTCAAGGGCAGCAGATAGTCCAATGCTGTGTGTGTTTGAAAATCTCATCCTTGGGCTGATCCACGAAGTAACTTGCCCTGAAATAGCTAAATTGGTTGTTAGTTCACCTTTTATTATTTTGGTGCAAGTCTGTGTGGATACTTAGTTTGGAATTAAAATACTCTATTTTGATTTAATTTTTATATGTACACCCATTTTTAGGCCCCTTTATATCACCTTAGCAGTGTCAAGAGGTCTTAATGTAAATGAGAATCAGGCCGAGAGAATCAAAGGCAGAGACAGGAATTAAACCTAGTTCTCCTAAATCGAATCCAGGTTCTTCCTCTCCCGTAAATGTTTCACTTCCATTCAGACAACAGACCTTTGAGCAGATGGAAGGCCCCATTTCCATTTCTTATGGCAAAATTATGATCTCAGTTACACTGGTGTAATCACAATATCTTTGTTACATTGTAACCAAGAATAGAATTTAGATAATATAATGTATGTTTTAAAATTTACCATGAACATTTTAAAAATTTTTAGTCTTTTCTTTAAGGGAAAAATGGAACATAGAAAATGAAGCGAGAGAGCTGTATTTTAAGGAGGTGAAAGTTTTCAAGTAAAATCCAAGGAATTCAGAGTGAAAAATGACATTCCAGTTTCTATGTATTTTTAGTGGTTTGGTTGGGGGCTTCTTTTACAGCGGCAAGAGTTAAGGATGATACAGTTGCCTTATCAGTGAATTTCCTGAACTTTTCTGGGGTTCGTTCTGCAACCACAATGTTATTTAAACACACTTTTCAAAAAGTACATACAGAGATGAAGTAGGATGTAGGGAAGATAAGATGCAACTGGATATTGAAGATTGCATTCCAGTGTGATAACCATTCTGCCTCTGCATTCTGCAGTATTGCTTGGAAATGCTAATTTCATGTGTATTGCTGCAACCTCTCTCTCTGCAGGATGAAGAATTAATTCATTTGGAGGGGAAGTGCTGTCCTGAATGTATTTCAAGGGGTAGTTACTGTGTGTACGAGGAACGTAGCAAAGATGTGAGTGTCCTGATAATTTGGAACACATAACACAGTGTGTTATGCTTGTGAGGGTTTGGAGAAGTGAAAGTCTATGTCCTCAATGTCTGGAAAGAACATTATTTGCTGAGTCTTACAAAAGAATAATCCGTTAATATTACTTACCCAGAGGGTTTTTGCATTTTATAAAATCTGCTTGTTTATAATTTTCTGCACCACATAAGTCTCCTAAGGCTCTTTTTATTACATAGAGGAAAGCAGAGCAAATTGAATCAATCATTCCTGTTTAATGTTTTATATACATACCCTTAAGTTTTCAGTGCATCTCCTGGGGTTTAAGATGTTTGACTTTCATTACAGTCAATGGGAGCTGCGCAACCAAAGCTCAGTGCAGCTTTCGGAAAATGTTCCCCATTGATTAGTGTTTTCACTGCAACAGGAGTCTGTTATTCAGGGATATTTGCAATCAGCATTTTTTCTGAAATTGACTCTGCAATTTTGATGAAGTACAATAGGAGACGTTACATTAGTGTGACAGATGAGTAATGACGCTAACCACTACTTACGTAGAAATAAACAGCTCTTAACAGAATACTTTTCAGAGATGCAGGAAGTAGAAGATTCAGGTGTTTTCTAAACAGGACCCTATCTCATTCTGTCTATAGATCTTGCTCCCTGATGTGAGTGGAGTAAAACACATCAAGGTAAGTATATTGCATATTTCAGCTCACGCATTATCCTTTTTAATAGAGAAATCTTCATGATATAAGGCCATCTAAGAACCAGACTGAGCCTCCCCCGTGCTTTTACCACCTCTCTTATGGGGTCAAGCACAATTACAGTCACCGAGTGTAGGGACTGCTCCCTGTTAACAGCCCCAGGGACACAAAGGATATATCTACACAACCCATGGCAGAGAGCCTCCCAGCCCGGGTTGACAGTCTTGGGCTAGTGAGGCTTGCACTAGCACTCTGAAAATAGCTGTGTAGACAATGCTTTGAAATTGCAGTTCGGACTCTGAAGCCCACCCCCATCCCGAGACTTTAGATAGGCACAGCTATTGTTAAAGAACTACCCCACTAGCCCAACTCTGTTGACCCGGGCTGGGAGGCTTGCTTCGGCGAGCTGTGTAGACATACCCAAGTGGGACAGGGAGTAGTTGGGATAATGGGGTAGTCCCCAGCCCTTGCTGTCCCCCTGCTCTTGCCAACAAAACTAGCTGGGTGCAGAAAGGGCAGTGTGCTGCACCATCCTAAAAACTGGCTTTTGTCAAGGAAAATCGTGCCCCTTCAGTCTGCTAGAATTCCCTGTGTGTGTCAACAGAACAGTTGTTAAAGGAAAAAGAGGCAACACAAACTTATTTAGACTTTCAAAAAGCACGTGATAAAGTCCCACTCAAGAGGCTTTTCAGAAACTCCGTAAAGAAGGTGAGACGCAAAGTGCAGACATAGACTAGAGACGGGCTAAAGGATAGAAAACAAGCAACTGCAATAAATGGTCAGTTTTCACCACGGCAGAAGATTAACAGTGGAGGACCCGAGGGTCTCTACTTGGCACAGTGTTGTTTAATATATTTATTAATGAACTGGGGAAAGGGATAGAATAACGAGGTGGCAAAATTTGCAGATGACACAAAATTCTTTATGTTGGTCAAGACTTAGAGAAGATGGAGGGAATGGAGGTCGGTGAATGCACAGCATAACAGCAAACGGAATTCAGTGTTAATAAATTAACTCTCTAACCACTTGGGAAAGACCAGGGCATCATTCTGAGAGGGGAGAAAGACACAAGAGGGGACTTGATAGAGGTGTATGAATGGTCTAGAGGATGTGAATCAGCTGCTCCTGTTTACTCTCTCATATCTTAATATGAGAACAAGGAAACATCCAATAAAACTGAAAGGCAATACATTAAAAACTGGTAAAAGAAAGTACTTCTTCACAATGCCAAGTTAACCTGTGGAGGTCATTGCTGCAGTGTATACTTGAGGGCAAGAACTTAACAAGATTATAAAAAGGCTTAGATGTTTATAGGAATAATGAAAACCTCTACGGTTACATCAGACCTGATAAAAATTATATGGGACACAAACCTTTAGTTTTCATGTCATAAGCCCCGAGGTAACTGATGGTGATTCAGAAAAAATAACTTCCCCTTTGGGCAGCTTATTTGTCCATTATAGAGATTCTTGTACTTTCCTTTGAAGTATCTGTCACTGTCTAGTCTAGAAGACAGGAATGGACAGGGCTACTAGACAAGATGGAGCACTGTATGGCAATTGATATGTTCCTGTGTTGTTAGAATATGGCTGATAATGGTTATCACTCTATTAGATTCTCTGGTTTATTTGGGGATTGCTATAGGTCACAAAGCATCTAGTTCGTGCCGAGGCTCTCCTTTGATTAGTATCATGGCTCATTCTGCAAAATTCTAGCTGGCCGCTAGATCTGTAACAGTTCATCACACGTTGCAGGATCTGGATTCAGCCCCGCTGCTGAACTCGGCATCACTGCAGTGAGAACAGAGCCCTCATGTAAAGCGTTCAATATTGTCTTATGCAGAATGGAGAGAAATGGAAAGAAGACCCGTGCAAGGAATGTGAATGCCGGGACGCCGAGGTGGTCTGCTATCGACGCTCTTGTCCATCCTGCCCGTTGGGCCGCCTGGCAGCAAAGGCGGAGGGAGACTGCTGCTCGCAGTGCCAGTCAGGTATTTGTGAGAAGCAACTTCTGCTGACTTTTGTAGTTCTGTACAGGGTGGATTCTGACCCCTGTCATATTACCGGGGTATAAACCTTTGTAACTCTGCCCCTCATAACTGAGGCCAGGAAATGAAATCCTTTTACGAATGCTCCCCAGTGAGGCACTGGTTTTTCAGGGGCCTAAAGAGGGGGTGTGATGCTTCTCAAGGGTTCCCAGGGTGGTGAGGCATCTCAATACCACCTGCCCTTAGCACGAGGAAGTCTGTGCTTGCCATGAGTCAGCTCCCCAGCTCCACTGCTACAGCCAATCCAAGCACTGTCCTCTAGGCCTTGCCGTCACTGTCCAGGTTAGCGACACATTGGCACCTACCAACCTCTGAGTGTCAGCCTGCAGTGTCCAGTCACTGGGCCTGTGGACACTCGCAGGATTCACAGATTTGTTGCTTCAAAAAATCAGTGCACCCCAGCTTACCAGTTCCACCTCACATCAACCCTCCCCTAACCCACAGCACGTAGCGAGGTTAGTCGTGAAACCAAATATCACTTTATTTAACAAACACAGAGAATTGAGTAATAGCAAGTAGAAATATTAGAAACATGGTTACATATAAAATAAAATCATAGTACGCATTTCAGAGCCTGTATGTAACGAACAAGGTACTCTCATGTCTAGTATTGCTCTTCCGAAATCCTTGCAGCTCGTTACAGCCAGGCTGACTGACCCTTCTTTCATGAACCATGCATACTGTCGGTTTGCCTCCTCGGTGAAGGATTCCACGTCTCTCTTTGCGCTCCAAGAGACACCAGACCAATCTTTTGTTTTTATTCAGAAACAGGGCACCCCCTGCTGTTTGTTTCTTCCTGTGGATTTCCTCTCTTGACGATTTCACAATCTCACAATGCGCCCCTGGCTCAGTGTGAAAATAGGTAGATAATACACCAACGGCCAGACAGGGAGATAGGTGTCAGTCACCTCCTGCTCGAAAGGAACATCTCCGAGGTATGTCACCTCCCGGCGACCTGCCTTATCCCCAAGACCTTCAGAACATGATGTTCAGTAGGGATACATAATTCCTTAATATTATCTGTACAGACATTTCTCAGTGATTAGGACGACCAGTGGGGAGCTGGCTCTCGGTAGAGACCTCAGATGCAGGGCCGGCTCCAGGCATCAGCTTAACAAGCAGGTGCTTGGGGCGGCCAACGGAGAGAGGTGGCACGTGCGGCACTTCGGCAGCGGCAGGTCCCTCACTCCCTCTCGGAGCGAAGGACCTGCCGCCGAATTGCCGCCACCGATGGCGTTTTTTTTTCCTTCCCCCAAATTGCCAACGCTGATCGCGATCGCAGCTTTTGCCTCTTCCCCCCCGAATTGCCACCGCCAATGGCAGCCTTTTTTTTTTTTTTTTTTTTTTTTTGCGCTTGGGGCGGCAAAAATGCTGGAGCCAGCCCTGCTCAGATTCCACCCTTTGGTGAACTATTCTGCAGCTAAGCCAACCCAGGGGAATCTCTGTAAAACCATGCACTGTTGGCTCTCTGGTTACAGGGAGTACAAGCAGGCATTAGGGGTTTGATTGTGCAATCCTTACTCACACTGGTTAATCCCATTAACGTCATTGGGGGTACTTGTAGGTGCTTACCAATGTGAGTAAAGGTCATGCAACGTAGCCCTCTATTCCCCGGGCTTCTCAGTATTATCAATGTTCTCGTGACAACTGTTTAGATTTCAGCTTTGCTGCCTCTGTTTGGTTTGGGGATCAGTAATTATCCCCCCCCTATAATTTAAATACGATTTCAGGGTAGGTTTAGGACTCAGGCCAAAGTCTGCCTCTGACTTCAGTGGAGTTGGATCAGGACCCTAAGAGCCATCCTTTGGCAAAGTAAAAAGAATCATTGGAGGACCTGGAGACTGTTGTCCTGGAAATGTTTTTCATTCCTTTTTTTTTTTTGAACTCTGAAATCTTCTAACAAACAAAAAAAGTCTCTCTCTCTCTCTCTCTCTCTCTCTTTCAGAATTATAACATGCTTCTGTGAAGTTTATGGGCTTATGATTAATTTCCTTTAAAAAAACGTACTCCCTTATACTGTAACGCCACTTCCAGTTCACCTGGGGTCAAATTAGAGCCAGTTAATAATTATCTGGACACATTAGAATAGCTTTGGCTATATAGCAATTTTGCATATAAATTATTTTTTTCCACAGGATGTTGTCATTTCCCTTCATTTGCATTTCATAGTTGGTCAGTTTTAGCTGCAGATTCCTAATTTTTCATATTGGCAGCCGCTCTTGTTGCACTCAACTTGCTTTGGTTAATCAGAGAGCTCCAGTTTGTCACAAGAAAAAGAAAACAACTTTGCAGTTTAATTATGCTGTCATTGCCGAAGTGGCTCAGAGCGCTTGTCAGATAAATATTTAAAGCTTATTATTTGTTGAACAGCAAAAAACCCCAAACAAACAACAACCCAAAAAAGTGTTTGTAGATCCAAAAGGCAAGCTTTTTGGACAGGCCACATAAACTTAGAGACATCTCGTAGGCTACCGAAGGTGAACGTTTCAGGCATAAGAAAAGAGGAAGTGGTAGGGGGTTAGCCTGGGAGACCCAAGCTCAATTTGCTACTCGATCACAGACTTCCCGTGTAAACTTTGGCAAGTTGCTCAGTGGCTTTTGAAAATGTTAGCCCTGAAGTCCCGTTTTCAAAAGTGACGGCTACTCGGTCCCATTGACTTCCAGTGAGACTTTGGCTTCTAAGTGCCTAAGTCATTTAGGTGCTTTAAAAATTTTTAGCCTTAGTCTCTCTGTGACTCAGTTCCCCATCTGTACAATTGGGATAATAGCACAGCCCTCCCTTGCAGAGGTGTTGTGGGGATAAATTAATTAAAGGAGTTCAGATGCTATATAATGGGGGCAGATTTGGGAGAAAGCATGACTGTGATTTGAAAACATTGCATTGTATTAACAGGTCTATATTTTCTGGGCCGGATTTTCCAAAGAGCTCAGCTCCCGTTAAGGCACTTCAATGAGGCGGACAGATTATAAAATATTCCCGGCACCCAGAAGCTCTCATTCGTCTCAATAGGAGCTGCTGAGTGCTGAGTGCTTTTGAAATTCTGCTGACTTCATTTAGGTGTCTGACTGTGTGCTGAGCTCTTTGGAAAATACGATCTCCTGAGATCATTGCATGGGGATATATAGAGCCAAGCCTGCGTTCTGCATACTCACTGCTCCCCTTGAAATCTCCTTTCCACGGATCCACCAACTACTTCTCTCCATGCTGCAACAGAGGCAATGAGTGTTTTGCAATGCAGTGTCCAGGCTGATGATCCTGTAAAACTTTCCAAAATTGTAACTCTTTAGCCCAGAGTTCTCCAAAATCTTCCACAGCGTTGTCCCCACCTTCCCACAAACTAAGGGCTTCCCTCACCCAGATGTTTTTGTGAAGCCAGTGTAAATTACTGTTCTCTGACCAATGTGTTTGGGGGGGAAAACCGTAGTGTCTCTCTCTAAGCTGAGGTTTGCTCATGGGACAGCAGCTGGTCCTGCTTTCAGGGAACACTTTGGATTAGTGCAGAAAGCTTTGCTCCTGAATGGAGCCCAGGCTGTGTGCTACCTCTCTCAGCAGTAAGGTGATTGCCAAGTAGTGGAGACACTGCTACACGTGTGTAGGGACAGGGCAGCCCATTCTTTGTTTGTTTTTCATTGGGACTTTTCCTGCTCCTCCTCCACCTACTCACCTATAGAACTTCACTAGGGGCTGAAACCATTACTCAGGCAAGCCCCACATCGATGTCAGTAGAGTTTGGGGCCTGAATGAAGACTGAGTAACAGCTCCAGGATTGGGCCCTTGTTGAAAATTGAACAGACAGTTCTTCTGCTGGGCAAAAATTATTCAGCACTAAAGAAAAAATATTTGGTCCCTCGGCCACCGCACGGAGGCCGGCCTTGTAGTTTGAGAAATACCTGCTGTAGGGAAATATCTCGTCATAACCCTGTCCCCTCCGCTGATCTCTCTGTGTCGCTAAGCCTGCAACTCCTATTCCGAACCGACTTGGCCAGACTCCCGTTGACTTTGTTATGGGATTTGGCCTGAGGTAACTCAAGTTCCGATTGTTGTGGGCCATTAATTCCTGATGGTATAAGAATATCAATGAAAAGAGACAACATGGATTGTGAATGGACGGTTGTCCAACTTGAATTAAATGCAACGCTTACTTATCCAGTCCGATAAAATGCAGCATTTAACGGATCGCATGCAATTTATGAGAAAATGCCTCGAGCCATTAGCAGAGAGGCCACACATTGAGTGTTGCTTTGACTATAGCGTATGTGTTATTTCCAGCCTTCTTGATACAAGGCACGCAGTGCTGATAGCTTCTTTCTTTTTTGTCTCCATGCTAGTGCAATGCCACTCAGACTGCTTGACGTGCTCTCGGTCTTTTGACCACTGTGACGTCTGCCTGGATGCAACTAAGTGGCTTCAGAATGGACGCTGTGTGGGGACCTGTGATTCTGGATTCTATCGGGATGCTGGGGTTTGCTTAGGTATAGCCTATGTTCCAATCTCAGCTGACTAGATTTCCTTCAGGCTGGTGCTTTAGTCCTGGGGGGCTGCTTATTCACAATGCCTCCCAGTCATGGACTGTTATTGTATGAAAACTTTCCTCCTTGTAATCTCTTATTGTTGCGGAAACACAACACCAAATCGGATATCAGTAAGGTTAGTCTTTCAGTCCTGGATTCAGGAAAGCACCGAAGCATCTCTTTATGTCCTATTGATGTCAACTGATCTAAACTAGAGCTCGTTGGAAAATTTAGAATTTCAAAAAATTTCAGCAAAAAAAGGAACCATTTTTTTCCCAACCATCTTTAATCTAAAATGCTTTTCCTGCATAGGGATGCGTCCCTGAATTTAGCCCGCAGACTGACCATGTACAGATGGGTATCAGTGCACAATGACGTTTTAAGGTAACACTGTCTCTTTTTCCCTTCGTTTTGTGTGGGCAGCCTGCATGGAGATGTGCTCCACCTGCACCAATGGGTTTGAGTGCACCTCATGCCAGGGATCCCTGCTGATGAAGTACGGGCAATGTGTGACATTGTGCGGGGACGGATTCTTCCAGGATCACCTCCACTGTGCAGGTAACTTACAAATAGGTAAAACAGCCACATGTCTAAGCTACAGTGTATAGTCTGTATTTAGAGATCTATTGCCAACATGAGGACAAAAGTTTTCAGTGCTGTAACGCCACAAGGTAACAGAATCACGTAGAGTTAGGATGATGGCAAATGGGAGAAGAATGCACTCTTTAACCGTCTGTTTCTGAAACCCCTACTTCTCAACACTGTGCGTACGTCTTCATCACTTTACTACTCCGGCGGGTAGTAATCGATCCCCGAACGTGCTCCCGTTGACTCCGGAACTCCACCAGGGCGAGAGGTGGAAGTGGAGTCGATGGGGGAGCCGCGGCTGTCGATCCCGCGCCGTGAGGACACAAGGTAAGTTGATTTAAGATACGTCGACTTCAGCTACGACAATAGCATAGCTGAAGTTGTGTATCTTAGATCGATCCCCTCCCTGCCCCACTCCGGTGTAGACCAGCCCTGTGACTGATTCAGAAGTCTCTCCCAGGGAAATGTTATTGTCTCTTACTCCTGGAGGGTGAGAAAACTGCTATATTTTACCATTGACCTAAAATCCATAGCCATTTACTGGAATCTAATTCTTTGGTGTATACTTTGTTTTCAGCACAG
Organism: Trachemys scripta elegans; assembly: GCF_013100865.1. Lineage (NCBI taxonomy): Eukaryota > Metazoa > Chordata > Testudines > Emydidae > Trachemys > Trachemys scripta. The sequence goes on from NC_048302.1 coordinate 13,737,990, forward strand.
GCTAAACTACAGCTAATGAAATCAGCTCTCCCCAGGAGGCTGCAGTGGAGGTGTTTATTAGAGCGAATTAGAGAGCGACATGGGATATGGCAGGTAGCCAGAGTGTCACACACACACACAAAAGTCCTTTCCTCTTTGGTGATATTTTCTTGCTCTTCACACTTCTCCTTCCCAGAACATCTCTTATGGTAGCTGGTCGCATCAGGAATATTTAGGGAGTCTTACTCTGTTAATCACGAATGCCACAAAACAGGGGAAAGTGTCTCTAAATGAGTGTATCTCTGAACGTTTCTAAAGGTTGGGATTAGGATAGGGAAAATGGGGCTTTCTGTTTTGATTCCTTTGACATTCTTTCTTTGTCCAAACTGTGATTCAGCCTCTTTCATCCTGACAGATCTCTAAAGTCAGCACTTTTCTCCTTATGATATTGGCCTTTTTAGAGGGGTTGTAATTCTTTCTGAGACCAGTTCAGCCAAGCACCTGAACACATGTGGACTTCAAGCACCTGAGCAGTCCTAATGACTTCTGTGGAAATACCCATTTGCTTTAAAGTAAAGCACATGTTCAATGCTTTTGCTAAATTGAGATCTAAAGCAGGAGTTGGATTCTTGACCATTGCTTTTCTATAACCGTCTGACCCAAAGGGTTTACGATAGATTTCAGGTTTTGAATGCTAAGTAATCTTTGAGTTTGTTTTATTTTACCATTCCCTTTCTGCCTGCTCCTGGTGTTTTAATTGGCGATGGCCACGCACTGTAAAGGCAGTTGGAAAAGGCTAATGTTTCATTTTATTAGCGGTTTGTAGTGAACTGGCTTTGCATTCCATCCATGTTCGTACCCATGCATGCCTGGAGTGGAAAGTTGCTGGGAAAAATTTGTTCATGTTTCCTCCGGGGAATTAAACCAATTTGCTTTAGTTCTGCCTGGCTGCGTTTTCTGCATAAAGTAAAACTGGCAGAGAAAGCCTCAAATTTCAGACCCAGTCCATAATTAATTTCCATCCAGCCTTCCTTTGTATGCTCTTTGTTTTTATATGCATGCAGTCAGGTCGTCCAAACTGTCCTTAAGCTGTTCGGCAAGCAGTATGTTTTATTAACGCCTGCAGTAAGTTAAATAAAAATAAATAAATAAAGTTTGTCAATAGAATCATATATAGGATTGATCAGATACTCAATTGGTGTAAATTGGTGCAGAGGATCTGACCGTAAAAAAGGGAAAAGTCCTGTGAGAACAGATGACCTAGTCCATCCTCCTGCCTTTGCAGGACTGCTCTCTGCAGTATATGAACAAGCCACAACGATTCAGTCTTGCTTCATCACTTGTTTTTTTTTTTTCTTTTAAAAGAAGATCTAATCTAAAACTAAAAAGAACCTTTGACCGAATTGGTTTGATGGGGTGGGTTTTTCCCCCCTGCTCTAATAATGGGGTTTGTTTTTCTGTAAAACAGAAAAGCCATTAAGGAAAAAGGGAAATTGAAAATCAGTAAGGAGGCTTATTCAGATAACTAACTGCGTGATTAATATTCACGGGATCAGTGAGAGACAGGGGTAGAGCAGAGTGACACATGAAGTCTGCTGTGCTGAGATGAGACCGAAATGAATAAGAAAAAGGCTGAGAGAAGAAAAGTCAAGAGAGTGAAAGAACAATGACCTCTGCCCTGAAAAGCAAGACAGATGAAGGACATGCAGTCTTCAGTGCCCCCATTCTTTCTTTTTCCGGCAACTTAATTATGCACATTTTCAGGATTAATGCTCCCTGAAAAGTCTAGACGGAACTCAGGCGTTGCTGCTTTGACCTATCCAAATGAGAATATTGAAATATGTAACCTGATTGTAACAGACAAAGCCTACATCATAGCAAAGTGCTCGGATTTTTATTAATGACTCTCTAGGGTCTTTATTAATGGTTCTTTAGACTATCTTAGTTATAGAAGCTCATCTCTTGAGAATAGAGGTCTCAGTATTGCTAAATAGAATTACTACAGGTAGCTAGCACTACCTTGCAATGAACTGTTCAGTTTATGAGTCATTTAGATCTACAGTGCAGAATTGTTAAAAACATCTTGTATCTTTCAAAAGTTTCAACTGTTTCTCAAATAGTTCCATGTGTTCCTTTTATGACGCCGTTAGCGTTAATCTCTTGCAGTCACAAAACGGCTTGTGATCTTCACACCTGCAGTGATGCCGATGAGATTTCTGAGAAATCTTTTGAGAAAAGAAACTTTAAATGAATTTTTACTCTGAATTGTGACCAAATGAAAGGGAGTTAAATGGCTGAGTGCAAGAAGCACTATGCTTTAGTCTAGGAGCTTTAATGAAACATGTCAGTTATGCCACATTTACTAGTGGTTCCGGGCAGACGCATACTAATCTTGAATGCAGCAGAGCACAGATGCTTTTATAAATGCATGGGTTTCTTTTCCTCAAGGAAGCCAGTGCTTTGCAAGAGTTCTTTTCTCTTAAAAACATGGAGCATGGCTCAGCTCTGTTCTACACCAGTTTTACACTGCTGGAATTCCTAAACCTATAGTAACAGAGAGGTGAATCAAACTCTTTAACGTGGCAGCATTGGAATGCTCCTAATTTAGCAGTGAAGTGAAACCAAAATTTGAAAAAGACCCATCCATCCATGAAGAATTAAGTGAACATGCGGGAGGGGGCCCCCCTTTTCCCTCTTGAAATATAAAGAAACAAAACTGAGAATACTAGACTGTGGGAAGGCTCCTTGAAGCTTATAATATAGTCCCGAAAAATCAATAGTAGGGAAAAGATTTTCACCACCCGTGTTGTCCTCTGTTACCCCAATGAGCTCATTTATATATAATAAGCAAATTATTGACGCCTATAATGTTATAAGCCAATCAGTGATCAGACTGATGGTGACCTAGTTATGGCTTGCTATGTTGTAGAAGGAAGTTTAGTTTAGTGGTATAAGCAAGGGCTTGGAAGTCAGGAGATCTGAGTTCCATGATCAGCTCTTGACACAGATTTGCTGTATGACTGTGAGCAAGTCTCGTGAGCCTACAGCAGCTGGTGGTTTTGAGTGCCTTGATTTTTGGCTATCAAGCTGAAGGTACCTGAAAGGGGCCTGATTTTCTGAGTGTGTGTGCTTAGCGCTTCCTAAAAATCAGGCTCCTTGAACGTATCTCCAGTTGGACACCCAAATTGAGGTACCTGAGCTCGCTAGCGACTTTGAAAAGTTGGGTCATTTACATCTCAGTTTCCCCTCTGTAAAATGGAGAAAGCAATATTTCCCTGCTGCACCTCACGGTGATGTTGATATCAGCGAATCTTTCAGTGATGGGGGTTGTGGGTTCCTTAGAACATCTTGTTGGGTTTGGGGTCTGCTTAAGGAACAGGGCTGATGTAGTATTGTCGGTTGGGATTTGGCCTTGGTTATGTTTAAACCAATGTCCACATGTATAGTGTAGGATAGTTTCGGTGCCAAGGAAAATTAACGTCTAGGGCCAAACTGTCAGCTGAGTTTTTAACCCACCCTACGTTTGTGCGCTTGCAAGTTAGCAGACACAATTACCTGCATGGTCAGCTTATCACTCGGGCTGATGAAAATAGGTGCGTAGAAGCAGTAAGTACTATCATGGGATGAGGCAAGCACTCCTAAAGTGGTTCAAAAGGCCCTGGTGGTTTTACAGTGATGCTGAAAGCTCATTGGTTCAATGGGAGCATCTTAGGGAAGACGATGCCTTTGGGAGTGCCAGGTTGGGAGGGTCCCAGAGCCCAGGCTCCAGCCAAACCCAGGAGTCTACACAGCAATGAAACAGTCCTGTAGCTTGAGCCCTGCGAGCCCACGTCAGCAGGTACAGGCCAGCCACAGGTTTCTCTTTGCTATGTAGATATATCTATGGAGTCCTTACACCCCCTCCCTGCAGGGCCAGGCACACTGTGAGACTTCATAATGATACATTTGTGACACCACTTGTGACCATAGAGGACAAAAAGTCAAATTAGCAGGTCTATATTCTGACAGCTTGGAGTCGCTGAAAATGGCTTGTTTGCATAATCCCTGCTTTCAAAATCAGCAGTGTCTACAACCTTCCACGTCTCGCCCCCAAACAAAATCTTCCCTACCCCCCTTCCCCACCCCCAGCCCTCTTTCCTCCCATAATTTTTTGCAGGGTGGGGTGAGAAGATGGGTGTTATAGGGGCTGGAGGGTGATTTGGTGGGCACTCAGGGAGAATCTGTGCACTCGACATTTGCTGGGTCTCTTTAGAGAACAAAGATATATGCTGTGGAAGGATAAGGTATCCTCTACTGTCAATGACAAAATGGAACAGAGTTTGTCTCCTAGATGGAACCAGCTCTCTGTACAACAAAATGTTTAAACTAAGCAGAGGAATAGGCCATTTAAAGTACAGAAAGCCCCTTTGGCTTCTAGCTCAACCCTGTAGGGTCCGCATGTGATGGGTTGGACCGCCCGTTCAGGATGCCACCTGATATACTGGGGTCCCATTGAGCCTGCCCGTTCCACCAGCCTGGGCTTTCTCACCCTGTCCTTGCTGTGCCAGGCCCACAAGCCTTCTCCAGCACACACGCAGGTAAGGCCACACCCTGCTGCAGACACAGACTGAAATCAGTTGTGTGTGGGAAGAGTCAGCTTGGGGATTTACCCAGCATTCCCATAAACCCAAAATAATATTGTCTTACACTGTATAGAGAGATCTGTACAAGCTCATAAAAATCGTCCCCTCCCTCAATCTGGAGGGAGATATGCATAGCCTTTTGCCCCTCCTTCCCCAGATATGAATTGTACAAACTAGTTTTGAAAAAACAAAGACAAGTTTATTAACTACAAAAGACAGATTTGAAGTGATTATAAGGGAGAGCAAACAGGTCAAAGCAGATTACTGAGCAAATAAAACAAAACATGCAAGCTAGGCTTCATACATTACAGAAATTGGCTACAAATAGTAATTTCTGACCCTAATTGTTGTTTTATGCAGGTTGCAGAGTTTCTTGAAGGTAAACTGTACTGCTTGCAGCTTAAATCTCCAGCTATTCCTTTCACAGGTTGACCTTTCTCAGCATGGGTCCCAGTCCTTCTCCCCAGATCAGTCTTAGGTGTTTCCAGCAGTCATCCCGGGCAGGGATTCTGTGAAGAACCCTGATTAACTCACTCTCCGGCCTTTAATAGAATTGACATATGGCGGGAATCGTTTGTTTCCCAGTCTGACCCCCTTAATGGAAAAAACACTGAAAGCCCAAGATGGGGGTTTAGTACCAGGTGACACAATCCCCTGACCCTGTAGTGTCAAAGCAGCAACCCAGGAAGCGTCTCAGGAAGGCGGGAGATTAGTATCTTCAAAGTCTTATTGTTCTTCCTAATGGCCCATTCAGGCTGATTGCTTACTGTCTGGTAGGCGTTTCCCAGATGCAAATGCTTTTGGAATTGATATAGAGTTTATATTCCTAACTTCAGATACAGCAATGATACATGCATACAAATAGGCTAATCATATTTGGTAAATCATAACCTTTTGACTGATATCTCACAAGACCCATTTTGTACCCAATACATCTTAGTTATGCCCTATTCGTATCATAAGCATATTTCTATGAAGAATATGGGCGTGATGTAACACCTCACTTCTTCTTCTTTGGTTCCATGACACATGTCCTCTCTCCCTTGGCTCCATGCATACTCTGCGTTCCAGCCTGCCTTGCAAGCAACACCACCAATCAGTTCCCTCTAGAAAGGGAGGGAGCTGAGCTGAGCAAAGCCAGCTGGTCTGAGATTACTTTCCAGCAACCACATAGTTTCCATTGATGCGCTTTCCTTTAGTGTTTAAGTTACTGTAGACAAGCAGAACAGAGATATCGTAGGGATATCAATAGCTGTTGCATTTTTAAAACAGCAACTCTCAGGGCATGTAGGCAAAGAGAAATTGCCTGATGCCTGTCTCTGTGGGCATGAGAGCTGAAAGTTTAGATATGAGCACAAATTGGGCCATGTTTGATATTCATTGGGAGACCTGTAGCTGATACCCTATGCAGGTGCTGCCGGCTCCAGGCACCAGCCGACGAAGCACGTGCTTGGGGCAGAACCTTGGGGCAGGGTGGTGCTCAGGTTTTTTTTTGTTTGGTTGGTTTTTTTTGGTTCGGCAGGGCAGTGCTGGAGGGTTTTTTTTGTTTGTTTTTGTTTCTGCTGGGTGGCGCTCGGAGGGGAGACTTGGGCAGTGCGGCGTTCGGGAGGGCTTGGGGGCTTGGGCGGCGCTCGCGGGGGCAGGGGCTTCAGGCGGCACGGCGCTCGGGGGGGCGGGGGCTTTGGGCAGCGCAGTGCTGGTGGGGGGTGTTACGGCGGGGCTACGCTCTTTTTTTTTTTTTTTGCTTGGGGCGGCAAAAAAGTTAGAGCCAGCCCTGAGTGGATGGGTTTTCCTGTCGGCCATGTTAGCGGAGCCTGAGTTCAGCACCATCATGCGTGGTAGACCTGACAGCTGTAGCAGTGCATTTAAAGGAGGCCAAGCTAATCATGGTCTTTCCTGGCAAATACTTTGTTCAGTAGAGCCACCTGAGAAAGTTACTCATTAACCGTATCTGAGCAATTAGCTTCGCTGCCAATGCTCACCTGGCTGAAATGAATTGAGAGGCTCAGCGGTTTGATTCAGAGAAGCCTCTGAGTGTTTGCTAGCTTATTGAGAATGATCTGTAGTTTTGATTCTTTTTCTTTCCCTCCCTTCTTTCAGGCCCCACCAGTCTGCCCCTTGTCATCCTCATCCTCCTCTTCCCCCTCAGACTCTTCAAGCTATTGGTCCCTGATCCTTCCTTTGTCCCTCCTCCAAGATCAGCTCTCTGGCTTGTTCCGCAGACTCTCAATACTTTCTCTTTTCCAAGTTCATTGCATCTTCTCAGTAGGTCTGGCAGCCTCTGCAGAGCTGTTTGTTATTGTCAGGTCTCTCTCTCAGGCTTTGCTAGATCAGAGATAACTCAGAAGTCATCGCACCCCAGAGAAAGATAAAATGTGAAGACAACATCTGCCTTAGTAGAAGCTTCCAGAGCTGCTGAGATCCTGCACTGGTTTTGCAGGATCATTGCCAAAGGCAGGGGAGTCAACTGGGAATCGGAGCAAGATGGAGAAGGGGGAGTACTTAACCAAACGGATCTGACCTTCAAATAGTGCTGGTTTGCATCCGCCTCTGGGCTGAGCAGAGATCTGCCTGGTTTCCAATGAAGTGTGCTGCATCCTGCCTGCCCTAAACTCGCGCTGTCTGAAGCATGCCCATCCTGTTCCAATACCTTCCTCTTTATTGCCTGTGTTCAAAGTGAAACTTGCCAATGACTGTAGTGAGTTTCACTCTGCAGATAAGGGTTGGGGCAGTTGTCAGGGTTCACTCCCCACTCTGAACTCTGGGGTACAGATGTGGGGACCCACATGAAAGACCCCCTAAGCTTATTTCTCCAGTTTAGGTTAAAAACTTCCCCAAGGCACAAATCCTTTCTTGTCCTTGGATGAGTACTGCTGCCACCATCAAGTGATTTAAACAAACATTCAGGGAGGGCCACTTGGAGCCCTACCTCCCCCAAAATATCCCTCCAAGCCCCTACACCCCTTTTTTGGGGGAGGCTAGAGAATAATATCCTAACCAATTGGTTACAAAGTGAGCACAGATCAACCCCCCTGGGTCTTTAGGACACTGAAAAACAATCAGGTTCTTAAAGGAAGTTTATTTAGAAAAAGATAAAAGAATCACCTCTGTAAAGTCAGGATGGAAGATAACTTTACAGGGTAACAAAAAGATTCAAAACACAGAGGATTTCCCCTCTAGGCAAAACTTTAAAGTTACAAAAACAGGGATAAACCTCCCTGTTAGCACAGGGAAAATTCACAAGCTAAAACAAAAGATAATCTAATGCATTTCCCTCCTATTACTTACAATTTGTAATCTTAGAGCCCTTTAGTTCAGGTATGGCTTTGGGAGATGTATTTTCCCTGCCCTGATTCCTCGCTGACCCGGAGAGAACAACAAAGGAACACAAAACAAAAACATTCCCCCCACAGATTTGAAAGTATCTTCTCCCCTCATTGGTCCTTTTAGTCAGGTGCCAACCAGGTTACTTGAGCTTCTTAGCCCTTTACAGGTAAAGTAGGGATTTTATGCTACCCTTAGCAGCAGTAAATGACGGTGAAAAATAGCCACTGATTCAGAGCAATCTTAATTGCCCTGACTGATCTGGGCTCAGAACAACAACATATGTTTTAAGGCAGGCAAATGCAGGGACATACATTGAGGAGCAGAGAACGTAGGCCATGCTTACAGGATGGGGAGCTTCTTTTGGAAAGCAGTGACTCTGGAAAGGACTTAGGGGTCATTGCAGACCATCAGCTGACCATGAGCCCCCGATGCAATCCTGTGTCCCAAAGTGCTGCTGCAGTCCTCCGGCGTGTAAATGGGAATGTCAGGAAGATGATGCAACTTGCGCATGTGGCATTGGTGAGTCCATTGCAGCAATACTGTGTTCCGTTCTGGTGTCCGCACTCGAAAAACAATGGTGAAAAATTGGAGGGTGTTCAGAGAAGTATTACACGAAGGATTCAAGGTCTGGAAAACCTGCTTTAGGATCAGAGAATTAAGGAGCTCCAGCCATGTACCATATTGAAGAGAAGGTTGAGAGGGGACTTGATAACAATCTGTAGGAACCTACAAAGGAAGAACATACCTGATTTTAGGGGGCTCTTGAATGTAGCATAACAAAATCCAATGGCTGGAAGTTGAAGTTAGAAAAATTGAAATTGGAAATCAGATACAACTTTCTGTCAGCGAGGGAAATTAACCACTGGTTAATGTTGCCAAGGGAAGTGGTAAATTTATCATCATTTGCAATGTTTAAATTGAGCCTGGATGTCTGCTCTAATTCAATCACAAGTTTATGGGCTTGATAGTGTTCACATGGGAAATGGAATAATTGCCCTCTCCACGGGAATTACTGGTGGAATTCTGTGGCCTGTGCTTTGATCTCTTCTGGCTTAAAATGTGTGACTCAGACTGCCCATAATGCTCTGGAGAAATCAGGACAGAGAAAGGGAGGAGGAGTGAGGCAAGAAGAAAAAGGAGAGGAGAAGATGAGGAAGAGAGCAGCAAATTGCAAGGGAACAGAAGGGGAAGAGAGAAAAGGGTGGAAAGAAAAGCAACAGATCGTAGGAGGGGATGATAGAGGAGGAAGGACGGTCTAGTGAACAGAGCACTGGACTTGGACTCAGGCATGTTAGGTCCAATTCTTGTGTGACCGTGGGCAAGTCACTTAGTCTCTCTGTGCCTCAGTTCCCCATCTGCTCACTGGGGGTAACAGTACTGCCCTACCTCATGGGGGCGGGAGTGTGAGGGTAAAATCCCTTAATGGTCGGGAGCTGTTCAGCTGCTATGGTGATATATGCTCCAGCTTGTTAATAAAACAAAAACGACAGGGAAGAATGCCGTGTACTCCAGCAGATAAAAGAGGAATTAAAAAACTTGGAACAAAGGGGGCGGGGGATAATAAGTGACCTCTTATTTCTGTGGAAATTAACGTGTTTAGAGTCAGTGGCAGCCGTCTACCCTGCTCTCTAATTGCAGTATCCTCTCCTTCGTTCTGTCCTCGCTTGCCCTGCAAAAGTTAGGCATGTTCTGCTTTTATTGGAAACAAGCCCATTCCTATCTATTCCGGGGCAGATCCCTGCGAAGGGTGGGTCTGTTCTTTTTTTTTTTTAAATGGGCTTCTCTCCTATTCCTACTTTTTAAATAAATGTGCATTAGACCAAGGGTCGGCAACCTTTCAGAAGTGGTGTGCCGAGTCTTCATTTATTCACTCTGATTTAAGGTTTCGCGTGCCAATCATACATTTTAACGTTTTTAGAAGGTCTCTTTCTATAAGTCTATAATATATAACTAAACTAGTGTTCTATGAAAAGTAAATAAGGTTTTTAAAATGTTTAAGAAACTTCATTTAAAATTAAATTAAAATGCAGAGCCCCCCGGACTGGTGGCCAGGGCCCGGGCAGTGTGAGTGCCACTGAAAATCAGCTTGCGTGCCACGTTTGGCACGCGTGCCATAGGTTGCCTACCCCTGTATTAGATAATGAAATTTAAGCTCTCCAGCTTGGATCATTTATTCCCTTGTGAGCTGTTATTGTTGCCTCCTGATTTTTGCGGGTTATACAGTCTGGGTACCATAATTGCAGCTCCTTCTGTGTTAGAAATGGCTTCATTTGAATTTCTGAATGCAAGTGCTGCTGAGATGATATGAACGTCACTGCAGGACCTCCTATACAACCACACTGGAGGTTGCATCTTACTTTACAAATGGCAAATGCTGTTGTGTTTTCCGGAGAGGTGGGTTTCATGAATGTCTGCATGTTCAGGACATACGCCTTTAGGATTCTGTTTCACCCCACCTTTCACAGGGTGGGAATACAAGCATAGACATGGCCTGTGAAATATGAAGTTGAGAAAATCTTTAGAACATATATGGGTGTAATCAGAAAAAAAAATCTAATTCTGAAAGTGCAGTAATTTGCACAGGCTGTGTAAGTAGTGGCAGCACGATTTAACATGATGTAACAGCCACACAAATACCATGAAAGGCTAACCACAGTGGGCTCGATTTTCCTCTCGATTAAACTCAGTCTCAAAGTTGGGTCTCACAGCTATGTAGGAGAGCAGAATTTAGCCCCATACAGTCACTCATTTCTTTGCAAAAAAATGAGTATGTTGAAAGGTTGCTCTAGTCCTGTGCAGGTACTAGTTAGTATCTTCTTCTGCTCAAGAGAGAACATATCCATTGCCTGAATGGTGTATGTATGTAATATACTAGGGTTACCATATTTTGAGCCTCCAAAAGGAGGACACTCCACGGGGCCCCGGCCCCGCCCCCCTCAACTCCGCCCCTTCCCCAAAGTCTCCACCCCCTCCCCTGCTTCCCGCGAACATTTGATTCACGGGAAGCCTGAAGCAAGTAAGGGGGGTGTAGGGGGAGGAGGCGCGGCCCAGTCTGGCCCCCCCCGGCGTCTCCAGCCTGGGTCGGCTCGGGCCCTGGGGTGCCGGCCTGGGGCCCGGCCGAGCACCCCCGGCCCACCCAGCACTGCCGGTCCCTGGCCTGGTCCCCGGCACTGCACCGCCGGCCCGGCCCCCGAGCCCCCGGCCCGGCACCGCAC